>NC_040036.1:63973830-64092299 GCF_003713205.1 Coffea eugenioides
TAATCTAATAACTTAAAACCAATTAGAGTAGTTAAATCCGTAATTGTTTAATTGCTCTAAATTAGTGGTGGCTTGCATGATTGAGTTTGTGTCAAAGGAACATATGGGCTAATTTAAAATAACTCTTATAGCGTATTATTTGGTTAGAGCAGGCCTTCTCTAATTCTTAAGGCAATTGAAAAATTGAATTCTACGGTCGTACCTAAAATTATTTCTTGATTAGGGAAGTGATTAACAGTCGTACCTTGACCACCGATACAGTAAGAGAAATTGATTATCATCGCGTATTTGGCAGTTATAACTTGTTTATCAGTGAGTGAATGAAATTATTATTGCATCCATGATCAATTGAGTGAATAATTTCCAAAGTTATTTCTTGACTAGAGTTTATTTATTCTTGATTCAATTTTAATAAATTGTCATTCAGTTTTTATTTATTTATTTTATTTGAGTTATTTGATTATTCTCAATTTTATAAATACCCTTCTTACTTTGGACTCTAGAAAAAACGAATTATCCCCAATCCCTGTGGATTCGACCCTACTCACGCTATATACAAAATTTGTGTTTATTTGAGTAGGTGTTTATTATTGCACAGACTCGATACCTGTCAATTTTTGGCACCGTTACCGGGGACTGGTGCCGATAAATTTGTTTCTTTTTTTGAGTTTATCTTATTTTTATTTTTATTTTTCTCTTAAATCTGTTTTGCTAGTTTATGGCTACTAACATTCCATATTTTGTGATAGACTGGATTTTATTCCTAGGAGAGGTAATATGACTCGTGTTTTTTCTAATGACCAATATTTAGATTCACTAGCCTCTCATGTAGAAAATTTGGCTGTTGCAACTTGTGGATTTTGTTATGTCTCGAATCATTCAACCGACATATGCTCCTGGCATTTCAAAATGACCTGAGTATCCCAATCAATACTTTTGGAGATTTTTCACCCCAATCTCAAACGTGGTATGACCCTTATTCAAACAGATATGATCAAGGATAGTGGGATAACTCCAACTTTAATTATGCAACAGAGCCAATCTATTTTCAACATCAATATCAAGAGCAAGAGTCTCAAGAACCATCATCCATGTCAAGTATGTCTCTTGAAGAAATGATGGGGTTACTAACTAACTGTTAATACATTTCGATTTCAACGGGAGATACAAATGAGAAGTAAAGGGACGGAGAATGGAATGCATCAACAACCATTATTTACATCAGGTATATTGTTTGAAAAAATAATTGATCATTTTCAATAGGAGACACAAATGAGAATTAGAAGGATGGAAGATCAAAGGCGTATATTTGCATCTACAATGAGCTAATTGCTTTCTTATTGACAAAAAAAAAAAGAGCTAATTGCTTTCTCCAATTTGTGAAGAATTGTCCTCACAAACTATTATCAATCTTAAAAAAAATGAGAGTGCAACTATCCCAACAAGTGATGAGAAACTGCAAGAGTCCCAAGGAGAAGGATCTAAAGATGCAATTGAAAGGGAAGTTGAGAATAAAGAAATAAAACCCCAATCTCAAATCGTTCAAGTGAACGAATCCAGTGAGCAATTCCCAAATGTGGTGACACCTCCTCCATTCTGTAGCCAATATTCTCCTAACTCTTATTCTGTAATTTCTATTAGTGAGATTGATTTTGTTATACCACAAGTTTTTGAATCTCATGGCAGAAATAAGTTAGGAGTTGTGATGGCCAAATATCTTGAACTAGTAATTGCTTGTGATGGAGGAGCAAGTAAAGAATTAAAGTCACTGTTTAACGCCATCTACTAGTCAATGGAAGAAAGCAACTTGTGTGCTTAAAGATCACTCTATTTATGAGAGTTATCAGAATTATAGAGAGGATGAAACACTTAAATGAGTTACACAATTTTATCCTCCTTAAACAGATGTGGCAATGTCTAGCCAAAGATATTAAAGAAAGGCGCTGCTTGAGAGGCAACCCAAGAATTTTTAATTTTTAATTTTAGTCATTTCATGTTTCTTGTTTAATTATTAGGTGCAATTTAAGTGATTTTATTTTATTTTTTGTGTGTCAGGAAGTAGTTCGCTAGAAAATGTGCTCAAGATATATTTGAATGTTGGATATTTCTATGTCCATAATTTTCCAAAAGACTCTTTATGATTTTGGCATGCTTGCACTTTCTGGTCACACGCTAGGAAAAAATTTTCACGATACAAGGTTAGAAGACTCCCAATCTTTATGACATGCTCGCGCCTTCTGGTCATGTGTTAGGAAGAAATTCTCCAAAGTTATGATCACAAGATTCTTCCACTTTATGACGTGCGTGGGGTTGAAAAAAAATTTCTTCCCATCAAAAGATTGTTCCAGTGAGTGGGGTTGAAAAAAAAATTAAAATTTTTTTTCCTTTCTTTTTTTTTCTTTTTCTTTCTTTCTCTCTTTTTCTTCTTTCTTCCTTTTTTCTCTCCCAGCCGCACAACCAAACCCCTAGGGTTTTTGCTTCCGTCCTGCCTCCACCGTCTTCTTGGGTTGAGCAGTTCCAGACTCTTCAAGGGGAGATGAAGTGGATGACTGGACGTCTTACTTGCCTCGAGCTCTATATTTTCAAAATGACGCAAAACTTGGTCGACTTCTTTTATCATGCAGGATTTAACCCACCTTTTGCTTCTGACCCGTAGTCATCTATGCCCCCTCGTTGATCAAGGAAGTTTCGTTGTCCCTTTTTCCTTCTGTTTTGATTATTTATTACTTACATTGGGGACAATATAAGATTTAGATGTAGGGGAAGTAGTATATTAGAATAGTGCAAGTGTAGGCATTTTTTGTTGGAATTTTTTTTTCAAATTTTATCCACTTTTTGCCTATATTTGTGCATATTAATGGTTATCTTTGATAAATGATGGTTGGATTTTCAAAATTTTCTATTGCTAAGATTTCATACTTTAAGGTTTTAAGTATGATATGGTCAAATCTAAAGATGTCTCTTTGGTAAATATTCAAGATTTTGTGACTTTTGCACTTTTTGGTTAACTTTTCTAAGTATTGTAAAAATTTGTCTAACATTTTTTGTGCAAATTGGTTCAGTTATTAATTTGAGTTCTCTATGTTTAGAAAATGAAGTGGGTTTGTATGGTTTTTAATTTTAATTTGGTGCTTATTTATGAATAGTATTTGGGTATACTTTTCTAGTTATCGTTACCTAATAACCGGTGATCTTCACTAAAAGTGTCGACTTTTGCATCAAAAAGTAACGATAGCTATGAGTATGTGATTTTTAAGCGATGAGGGCTAAGTAACCAGACTCCTTCATTTGGTAGATGCTGGAATTCGCGTCAAAAGGTTTGAATGGTTAAAAACTAAGCATTTTCGTTGAAAAGAAAAAAAAAAGGGAAGAAGAAGAGTTGTATTAAGAGTGAAAAAAATGAAAAAATGTACGAGAATGTGGATGGTTACATTAGCCTACTAATCCATGAGTTTTAATGTTGAGATTTTGCTTAATAGTCGAACCATTTGTTAAAGAATGCTGGTTGAATATTTTATGTTCTTAGATTAGTTAGTCGAGAATTGTAAAAGTCTCAGGTTTTAAAAGCTAACTAGAGAGATATTTCTTAGAGATTAGCTACTAATGCTTGACATGTGTTTTAAGTGTAACTTGGCAGTAGATAATTTGAATAATAACCATGTTTGAACTCAATTACTTAGTAGTGCTTGATTAGCTACTCTAGTGCTTGAGAACAAGCACAGTTCAAGTGTGAGGAAAATTGATAGATTGCACTTTTGTCATAAAATTCATGATTGTTTTTCTTTTATTTTACCAAATATTGCGTTAATTAGTGGATTTTACTTATATTTGGTAATTGTGTTGATTGTAAGGATTTGGAGCGAAAAAGAGTTAAGAACGTCAATTTTAACTAATTTTTATGCAATTTAGCATGGGCACATCAAAGTCTAATTCTGCATGTCCGGGAAGCTCGGAATTTGGCACGTAATCTTCAAAATTCAAATTGAAGTTACAAAGGTCGGATGTCTCACCAGATGGATATTGTTTTATTCCTACTAAGATGCTAGTCTATTTTGTCTAATAAGACGTTTCATTTTTGTTGGGATAAGATTTGATTTGTTACAATTTGATTCCGCCAAGTAGTAGTAGTTGATTAGTACTAGGAACCAAGACCAGGAGGACTATCGTTTCTTTATCCTTTCTTTTCTCCAAGGGAAGACCAGTCAGTAGTGGTAGTTGATAGGTATCTTTTCTCTTCTTCACAAGAAACAATCAGAAACGTCTTTTCTTTTCTTCTTCATCGCAATTGGAGAATGGCCACAGGGATTAATCCAAATATTTTCTGACGATGAACTAAGTTTCTCATTCTAGGCAAGGAACAATGGAGAATTTGGTTCATCTAAAATTGTGAGATCGAATTAATTATTTTTATTTATTTTATTTACTGGTATTCGTATGTTCTCTGATTTAATTTCTTATGGTATTATTTTATTTGAATATCAAGGGTCCAATATTTAATTTAATCTAATAACCTAAAACCGGTTAGAGTAGTTAAATCCGTAATTGTTTAATTATTCTAAATTAGTGGTGACTGACATGACTGACATGATTGGATTTGTGTCAAGGGAATTCTATCGGACGCTCGTGAGGAAGCATCGGACGTCCGGATGGATCGGACGTACTCTTCGGAAGCACATCGATCGGGTCGGACGTCCTAAAAATTCCACAAAGTGTTGATGACTCTCTGCCAAGACTCTGTCGGACGCTCGTAAGGAAGCATCGGACGTCCTGAAGGATCGGACGCATGCTTCGGACGCACATCAATCTCATCGGACGTCCTAAAAATTCCACGAAGATTTGATAACTCTCTGGACGACGTTCGGACACAAAAGCTCGGACGATAAAATCCCATCGGATGTCCGAACAACAACTTGACTGGTTTTCGGACAATGGGATCGGACGATGACTAAGCCGTCGGACGTCCGACAGCTCCAACGGCTAGCTGACTCTTCATCTGCCTTCTATCCGTTGGAAGTATTAATGAAGCCCATTTTTGGTTCCCTTTAAATACAAACGACTCTGAATCAGATGGGAATTTTTTACACACTTTGTTTACAAGATCTCAAGAGATATTTTAGCTAGAAAATAGTCTCCAAAGTTAGATTTGTTCTCCAAGTGGTGTGAATTCCTTGTGAGCATTTCTCTTGTGGTTGAAAGTTTCATTAGTGTAGCTTTGTTGAGGGTTATCTGAGTGATTGTAAAACTTCTTAGCTTGACTAACTGTGGCTTAGGGCAAGGAGGAAGTGCTCCCTCCATTGTACATCTAGTTGATCATCTTTCATCAAAGAGAAGTTGCTCAACCTAGTGATTGGTCTTCAAGTTTGAGGAAAACTTGGTAGACAATCGGTTTGATATTCTATCTTATTCTTTTTTGTTTAATAAAATTCTCATTGCTTATCTATACTTGTTTTTCGAATCAATATTGCTCTCTTCTTCTAATCTATTTGATTGATCATTACTAGAAAAGAAGATAAATTTTTATTAAGCAAAAATTGCATAAATTTGATTAAGATTTTAATCAACCTAATTCACCCCCCCTCTTAGGTTGTCTTTGGGCCTTACACTTGGTATCAGAGCTTGGTCTCCTAGAGATTAAGCTCAAACGGCTTGGAGTAAAGATGACAACCAGTCATGCTATGTTTGTTGAGGGACAATCTGTTACTAGGCCTCCCATGTTCAGTGGCTCCAATTATGTTAGCTGGAAAGAAAGGATGATTATCTTTTTGCAATCTATTGATATTGAGTTATGGTTTATTGTGAGTGAAGGACCGCATGAAGCTAACTTTCTTGATGCAGATACAGGGTTGCTTCGGCCAAAAAGAAGAGCTGAAATGAATGCTCAAGATAGGACTAATCTCACACTGAATGCCAAAGCCATGAATGTTCTGTATAGTGCCTTAGATTCAAATGAATCAATTAGAGTAAAAGGCTGTAAATCGGCCAAAGAAATGTGGGATAAGCTAAGAGAAATCCATGAGGGTGGTGACAATGTGAGAGAACAGAAAAAGGCTATCTTGGTCACAAAGTATGAATCATTTAAAATTGAACCTCTTGAGGATATTGACAAAATGTATTGCAGGTTCAATGACTTGATCAAAGATCTCGAGGTGTTGGGCAAAGAGTACACCTTGGGAGAGAAAGAACAGGAAAATTCTCAATGCATTGGGCAAAGAATGGGAAAATAAAGTGACTGCAATAGAGGAGGCTAAGGATTTAAATTCAGTGCCTATTGAATCTCTCATTAACTCACTAACCTCTTATGAGTTGAAGTTGAAATCTAAAGTGCAGGAGGAAGAGGATGCTAGAGCAAAGAGAAACATTGCTCTAAAGACTACTCAAGGTGAAGATGATCCAGCTCACTTGGATGATGAAGACTCGGATGGTGATGATAATGATCTTGCTCTCATCACAAGGGGCTTCAAGAGAATCCTGAATAAAAGGAAGTTTAGAAGGGGAGGACCTAGCAATCAATTTCAAAATTATTCATCAAATGCAAGGAACAAAGGAAAACAAGAATTCAACAAGAAGCTAGTGGACAAATGCTATGAATGTGGATAGCCTGGACACTATGCAAACGAATGCCCCATGAAGAAAATGAAAGATGGGAAAGCTGATCGAAAGCCAAGATTCAACAACTTCCAGATTACTTGGAATGAATGCAACTCTGAAGGGGAAGTTGAAGAAGAGGAAGAATCAGCTCAAATGGCCTTCATGGCTATTGGAGATAATGAGGTAACTTCCATACACTCTCAATCTGAAAGTGATGATGAAGAAGATGATGATCTTGAATCCTTTGTTGAAAAACTGCATAATGCCTTGAAGGAATCTTATGATAAAAACAAGCAGCTAAAACAGAAAATTACTTTTCTCATTCATGAAAATACAAGTCTTCTTCAACAAAATAAGCAACTAAAGACTGACAATGATTGTCTTGTAAGAGCCGGATTTAATGTTCAAAATGAGCTTGATAGAAAGACAAATATTTGTAGAATGCTGAAGGAAAGACATGGTGATTTGAAAAAAAGAATGGACAACTTGGATGACACTTTGAAAGCAAGAAAACAAGATTTTCTCAAAAAGAACATGTCATCTACCTTTCTTACTGCTCATCAAAGAACATTAGCACGCAACAAAAATGCACATGGTTTCACTACATATAGAAGAAATGGATTGAGATATGTCAAACCAGTACATGTTAAGGACTCTTCCATTATGTGTGATTTTTGTTATCAAAAAGGGCATTTGAAAGGAGATTGCTATGTGAAAAGAAATCTGAACAGATGGATGAAATGCATGTGGTTAGTGAGATACAATGCTAACTATTGTGGATCCAAAAATTAAAAAGGGTACCAAACATTTTCTCTTTTCAGGAAAAAGGCTCAAACAAGTCCAAATGGTTTATTGATAGCGGCTGCTCAAGGCATATGACTGGTGATCCCTCTTTGTTCATAAAGCTAAAATCAAAATCAAGTGGAAAGGTGACATTCGGTGATGATGTGAAAGCTAAGACAATTGGAATAGGTGATGTTGGTAAGGATGGTGAAACATTTGTTCATAATGTGCTCTTAGTTGATAATTTAGGTTATAACTTGCTTAGTGTTAGTCAATTGTGTGACAAAGACTTGAATGTGTTGTTTAAAAAGTATGAATGCATTGTGCTTGATTCCAAATATAATGTTGTGTTCAAAGGTAAGAGGTTTAACGACATATATATTGTGGTTCTTGATAAAATTGATTCTTCTAGCCTCAAATGTCTTAAAGCTTCAAATGAAGATCCTTGGTTGTGGCATAGGAGACTTTGTCATTTTAACATGGATTTACTAAAGGAAATTTCGAAAAAGGAGCTGGTTAGAGGTTTGCCAAAAATATGTTTTGAAAAGGATAAAATTTGTGATGCATGTCAATTTGGAAAGCAAACAAAAGTTTCTTTTAAACCAAAGAAGTGTGTTTCAACTTCTAAACCTTTAGAACTCTTGCATCTTGACTTATTTGGTCCTACTCAAATCACTAGCTTGGGAGGTAAGAAATACTGCTTTGTGATTGTGGATGATTATTCTAGATATACCTGGGTGATATTTCTTGCTCATAAGGATGATGCCTTCAAGAATTTCACTTCATTGTTTGCTAAAGTGCAAAATCTGCTTGGCTTAAAAATTGTTAGGATTAGAAGTGATAATGGAACGGAATTCAAGTATTGTGGTTTTCTAGATTTCTGTGATCATAATGGCATAACACATGAGTTTTCAATTGCAAGAACTCCACAACAAAATGGTGTTGTAGAAAGGAAAAATAGGACACTACAAGAGGCTGCTAGAACTATGTTAAGTGAATGTAGCTTGCCAAAATACCTTTGGGCTGAAGCGGTAAACACTGCATGTTATGTGATGAACAGAATCCTTTTGAGACCCATTTTGAATAAGACATCTTATGAACTGATTTTTGATAAAAAACCTACGGTTGGATATTTCAAAGTCTTTGGTTGTAAATGTTTTATTTTAAATTTAAAGGAACATCTTGGTAAGTTTGAGAAAAAATCTGATGAAGGAATATTTTTGGGTTATTGTGAGAACAAAAGAGGATATAGAGTCTTTAATAGAAGGACTCTTGTGATAGAAGAAGCCATTCACATAACATTTGATGAAACTAATGATGATAATTCCAAAAGTTCGTGTGAGGATGATGATGTAGGTGTTCGTAAAGGAATGGAAAAGCTGAAAATTGGTGATGAAGGAATATCTAAACCAGCAGCAATGGAAATGATGGATGAAGCTCATAATGATCAAGAAAAGGGTGATGAAGATGAGAATGATGATTCAGTCAAAGACCTTCCCAATGCTTGGAAATTTAGCCAAAATCATCCAAGAGAGCTTATAATTGGTGATCCATCCGAAAAGGTAAAGACTCGTTCTTCATCTAGAAAATTGATAGACAATTTTGCTTTAGTTTCTCTTTTTGAACCCAAAAATATCAATGATGCTTTAAAGGATGATAACTGGATCTTGGCTATGCAAGAGGAACTTAATCAATTTGAGAGAAATAAGGTTTGGACACTTGTTGATAGACCTCAAAATCAACCTATCATTGGCACAAAGTGGATATTCAGAAATAAATTGGATGATAAAGGTGTTGTTGTAAGAAATAAAGCCAGATTAGTTGCTAAAGGATATGCACAAGAAGAAGGAATTGATTTTGATGAAACATTTGCTCCCGTAGCGAGATTAGAATCTATTAGAATGCTTCTTGCTTTTGCTTGTTTCAAAGGTTTCAAATTGTTTCAAATGGATGTGAAAAGTGCCTTTTTAAATGATTTTATTGATCAAGAAGTATATGTGGATCAACCCCCCGGTTTTGAAAATACAAAATTTCCAAGTCATGTGTTTAAACTGTCTAAAGCATTATATGGTTTAAAACAGGTTCCAAGAGCTTGGTATGAAAGATTAAGTGGTTTCTTGATTGAAAATGGTTTCAAAAGAGGTATTGTGGACACCACACTTTTTACTAAGCAAGTGTTAAATGACCTTCTTATTGTGCAAATATATGTTGATGATATTATTTTTGGTGTTACTAATGAGTATCTATGCAAGGATTTTTCCACCACTATGCAAAGTGAATTTGAAATGAGTATGATGGGAGAATTAAATTTCTTCCTTGGTCTTCAAATACATCAAGCCCTTGAGGGAATTTTTATAAATCAAGCAAAATATACCAAGGAATTGCTGAAAAGGTTTGGCATGGAGGACTCAAAGCAAGTTGGAACTCCAATGTGCACTTCTACAAAACTTGACAAAGATGAAGAAGGTAATCATGTGGATGAAAAGCACTATAGAGGTATGATCGGAAGCTTACTCTATTTAACTGCAAGCAGACCTGATATTATGTTTGCTGTTTGCTTGTGTGCTAGATTTCAATCTTGTCCAAAAGAATCACATTTAAATGCTGTTAAAAGAATTTTTAGGTATTTGAAAGGTACATTGGACTATGGTCTTTGGTATGCTAGATCTTGTGAATTTGCTTTATATGGATATTCGGATGCGGATTTTGGTGGTTGTCGTGTGGACAGAAAAAGTACTAGTGGAACTTGTCACTTTCTTGGTAATTGCTTAGTTTCTTGGTTTAGCAAAAAGCAAAATGCAATATCTCTGTCTACAACCGAAGCGGAATATATTGCTGCTAGTGCATGTTGTGCTCAACTTTTATGGATGAAGCATACCTTGAATGATTTTGGATTGTTATATGACTGCATGCCTATATTCTGTGATAATACTAGTGCTATTAATTTGACCAAAAATCCAATTCAACATTCTAGGACAAAGCATATAGATATAAAGCACCACTTTATTCGAGATCTTGTTCAAAAAGGTGAAATTTGTGTAAATTATGTTTGTTCTAAAGATCAATTTGCTGATATTCTTACCAAAGCTTTGCCATTAGATCAGTTCATTCATCTAAGATCAAAATTAGGAATAATCGAAAAATCATCTTAAAATTTCTCGAAGTCTTCGGACGTCCAAAAGAAGATGAACGGACGTCCGATAATGTTCTTCAGCTATTTTTTTCCAGAAAACACCTGTTCGGACGAAGTTGTCGGACACACGACTTCGTTCGGCCGTCCGACAGTGCAACGGCTCACTTTTTAAAATAACTTTCTCCCTCATTTGCTTCAAACTCTTTTTCTTCTATTTCCTCTCGGACGACAACTCTCTCATTTCTCACTCTCAAATTCATACCATTCTGAAGCTCTCATTCCCAAATTGACTCAAACAAAACTTTTCCTGGTTGATTGCGATTCATTTCTCCTGATCATTTCACCGAATCGCTTAACAATTCGTAAATTCCCAAATTTCCCTCAAAACCCTACTTTCTCATAACCGCTTTGTCAAATCTTGTTCAAGGCCTTTTTGTCCCAAAATTTCTGTGCGATTCACTTCCCTACTACTGTATGCATCATTTGCATCCTTCATTCCACACATTTCGCACAATGGTGAATCTAAAAGGAGGAAAGGTTACTGCCGGACGCAAGCATCCACTCAGGGATGAGGAGGAGGATCTTCCTACGGTCAAACGTTCATCCAAACGCTTCAAGAGAGGAGCCGTAAAAGGTCAAATGTCACGGCCTACTCCACAACCCACCTCTCAGCCTGAATCTGGACAGGGAACCTCTTCTCAACCGCCTCCAAAATCAGCCACACTCCCTACATTCTTTGATGATGCTGCAAAAGACAAACACTCCTGGATATCCCAGAAAGGTGTCATCCCTCAACGAACTGTAAACTCTTCTGAATTTCGCCACATAGGTTTAGAATCCATTCTGAGTCTATTTGCTTTCCAGAAATGGTCACATCTCGTTTCTATGCCCAATGTTTATTACCCTGAAATGTTGTATCAATTCTTTGCTAATCTTAGGAAAGGCACTGATCAGACTGAGATTATGTCCAGGGTTAATGGGGTAGACTTAGTCTTTGATTCTGAAATTGTGAATGATATTTTAAAAACTACTATTGAACCTGGATGCAAGGATAAAATTGCAAATTTCTTTTCCTATGAAGAGCACCCTACTGCTGATAATCATTTTGATGGGGCTAAAATGTTAACTTATTTTAAAAGAAGTTTTTCCTCCCCTGCTGATGCTAAACTGAATGATCTTGCTCCTGTGAATCTAATTGCCTTTTCAATCATTTTAAACCTGCTTGTACCCACTGATGGCCATAGAACTGATGCAAACAAAATGGAGTTGTATCTCTTTTACTGTTTTCGAGAAAAAATTCGTATTGATTTTGGTTTTGTCATGTGCAAGTTTTTACTTCGCTATGCCACTGATTCTCGCAGAAAATTATCTTATGGAAAGTTTCTTCAAAAGATTTTTGAGTTTTATAAAGTTCCAATTCTAGGTGTTTGTCCCAAAGAAACATCTTCTTATGCCTTTACCAAAGGATATTTTGAAAGGAAAAATCTTGTTTTTAAAGATAATCTGTGGGCTTATAAGGGGGCATCATCTAGTGAACAGAGGTCTAAGACTGCACATGATCCTTTATCTGTTTCACTCACTCCCATTCATCCCAGGAAGTCTGCCACTAAAGCAGCTTCCTCCTCCAATGATGAAGTGATTGAGCTCCTTCGTGAACTCAAACAGCATGTTCTTCTTTTAGAACATGGTCTAATGCTCACCATGTCCTCTGAGCAACAAACAGCCTTCCTAGACAAAAAGAACCTTCTTTTTCCCCCACCTGTGGTTGAGAAAGTTTCTCATGACAAAGAGCCACACCCCACTGAACCAAGCTCATCAATTCCAGACCCTGGTTCATCAACTCCTGTGACTCTTCATGGCCCTTCCACATCAGATAAAGGCAAGGCACCAGTTGAAGAGGCTGCTGAAGCTGATGAAGAAACTGAAGAGGAGGACCTCTCCCAATATCAGCTCTCTCGAAGAACACCTGGATCCACATAGTTCACCATTTAGGACATTTACATTTTGTTTGTCTATTTCATGTGTTTGTGGTGTTCAACAATGGATATGTAGATGAATTCAACATTTGGTTCTGATTATGTTTATGTTTCTTTTGGTACTGTTTGATAGATGTTTAAGTATTTTGAATGATGATTGTATGGATGTAATAAATTTTTTTTTTGGTTTGCATTGATGAATGTGTTTGTGGATGAGATGGATGTGATTGATTGCCCTTTTGTGATGACAAAAAGGGGGAGAGGACTGGATTGATTGATGATTGATGATGTTGGATTGATTGATTGATTGATGATTTGATTAAATTTGGATTGGCTGATGGATTGAATTGGTAAAATGTTGGATGTTGGCTGCTTAATTGTCATATTTTGGATAATTGTTTAATTTGGTTGGGCAGCCAAGTGAGGGGGAGTTTTTCAAAATTTTTTCACGAAGTAAGGGGGAGTTCCTGTCTATTGAGAAAGGGGGAGTTTTTATTGCAATCATCAAATCTCATTTCAAACCTTTGTTTTGTCATCATCAAAAAGGGGGAGAATGTTATTCTTGGTTTTGATGATCACAAAGGACTTTGAAATGTTTATCTAACTCTCTTCAAATATAAGTGCTTTTTGCCTATCAAAGAATCAGGTACGAATATGTCAAGAAATGAAAATCAACCAAAAGAAGAAGCGAAAAACAGGACACTCATGTCGGACGTCCGAAGGAATCGGTCGGACGTCCGAAAGGATGAAGAACATCAAGAAGGAAATTCTATCGGACGCTCGTGAGGAAGCATCAGACGTCCGGATGGATCGGACGTACTCTTCGGACGCACATCGATCGGGTCGGACGTCCTAAAAATTCCACAAAGTGTTGATGACTCTCTGCCAAGACTCTGTCGGACGCTCGTAAGGAAGCATCGGACGTCCTGAAGGATCGGACGCATGCTTCGGACGCACATCAATCTCATCGGACGTCCTAAAAATTCCACGAAGATTTGATAACTCTCTGGACGACGTTCGGACACAGAAACTCGGACGATAAAATCCCATCGGACGTCCGAACAACAACTTGACTGGTTTTCGGACAATGGGATCGGACGATGACTAAGCCGTCGGACGTCCGACAGCTCCAACGGCTAGCTGACTCTTCATCTGCCTTCTATCCGTTGGAAGTATTAATGAAGCCCATTTTTGGTTCCCTTTAAATACAAACGACTCTGAATCAGATGGGATTTTTTACACACTTTGTTTACAAGATCTCAAGAGATATTTTAGCTAGAAAATAGTCTCCAAAGTTAGATTTGTTCTCCAAGTGGTGTGAATTCCTTGTGAGCATTTCTCTTGTGGTTGAAAGTTTCATTAGTGTAGCTTTGTTGAGGGTTATCTGAGTGATTGTAAAACTTCTTAGCTTGACTAACTGTGGCTTAGGGCAAGGAGGAAGTGCTCCCTCCATTGTACATCTAGTTGATCATCTTTCATCAAAGAGAAGTTGCTCAACCTAGTGATTGGTCTTTAAGTTTGAGGAAAGCTTGGTAGACAATCGGTTTGATATTCTATCTTATTCTTTTTTGTTTAATAAAATTCTCATTGCTTATCTATACTTGTTTTTCGAATCAATATTGCTCTCTTCTTCTAATCTATTTGATTGATCATTACTAGAAAAGAAGGTAAATTTTTATTAAGCAAAAATTGCATAAATTTGATTAAGATTTTAATCAACCTAATTCACCCCCCTCTTAGGTTGTCTTTGGGCCTTACAATATATTTATTTGATTTCATCATGTGAATTTGTTCAATATTTGTGACTTTTTCTCTTTTAGTAATAATTCATTTATTGAGTTGTATAATAAGGCCATCTAATTAATGGGTCTTAATTCCAATTCTATAGTCATGCTAACGAATTGCAATTTAAATTTGAAATTTCTACTCGTCATCTTTAAGACCAACAATTGAATTACTTACCTTGTGATTGTTTTAAAATTTGAAAGTGCCAATTACTTATTTCTTTTTGTCATACTTTTTCTTTGATTATTTTGTATCTAAATTTAATTCGATATAAACACTCGACAATGTCCAAATTATTTGATTTCATCTAAATAGATTAATTATAGTTGTACACATGCTATTTGTATTGTTCAAGTGAAATTAAATAAATACATATATGGATTATAAAAAAACTATTCATATATATAATCAATGAGGGATGAAAAAATTTATTTTGTAAAATGTAAGGGATGAAAAAATTTATTTTGTGAAATGTGAGGGACGAAAAAAATTAGTTTTGTGAAATATGTGGGATTATGGATCGAATTGTGTAAAATTAATTTGACAATTTTACTCTTAAAAAATGATCACGTGCAAGGCACATGATGGATTCCGGCTAAAAACTAGTAAAAAATCTAGATAGGGACCAAATTTGACAAATATGAATTTGTAAGGGACGTAAAATTATACTTTTAAAAGTAAGGGACGAAACAACTTATTTTATAAAATGTGAGGAACGTTTTGAATGATTTTCCCTTATTGATAATATAAAGGGCAAAAAAACTCCAATGGTTCTCAAACTTTTCATTCGATACACTTTTAGTCCTTCAATTAATTAGTATGGACATTTAGTCCTCCAACTAATTAATATGTACACTTTTAACTCTTTCATCCAATTCTGATGTTAAAGTGGATGGGAAACACATCAATGTCTTATTCACGAGGTAAATTAAAGGAATAATTTAATCAGTTCAACACATGAACAAAAAAAACCTAAAAATATTCAATTAAACATCAATTAAAAAATGTGATACTGTACTTACTTAGTAGTAATAGAAGTACCGGTACTACAACTAGTGATTGAGAGAAAAAGGAGAGATGAGAAAGAATGGGACAGCCATGGGGGGTGTGGGAGTTGGTAATGGGTTAGAGATAGAGACAGAGGGTGGAAACGAAAATCTAGGTGCAGTTGATGTTGATGAAGAGGGTGAGTGGTGGTGGCGGTGGCGGCGGTGGTATTGTTGGCAACATTGGTGATGGAGGATGCACAGAATGATAATGTAACAGTAGCAAGGAAGAGGGTCTTGATGTTTGTATTATTTTTGTTTGTTCATCGCTCATTTTGAACTCTTAAGATGGTAGACTTGATCATTTGACCTCTTAATATATAGCTGTTTTCTAAAAAGTAAAAAAGAAGAGGGATGGGTAGTCTAGCTACTGCAGAGACATTCTATCTCATTAGTTCACATATGAATTTTGTATGTCTATCCCGGCTTGCATTAAGAAACAGTACATCATGAAGTTTAATATGTTTGGAGGAGTTCCACTTTCTCCTAGTTAATCTGGTTAATGAATCTCTGAAAGAAATGCAAGTTGATGATGTATCTGAGAGCATCAAGCAACGTGCTTTGGTAGCAGTAGCTCAATCCAATGGAGACATTAAATTTTTTAGTTGAAACACACAATTAGGGCGATTTTTCTGACAAAAACAGTGGGGAAAAGTTTAGCTCTGTGAAAATTGGGGAGAAGGCCAGTATAGTAGTTTTCCGTTACATATCCTGTTTCACCATTTGGCGACCTTTTATTTTCAAATCTTAGAGGAAGCAATTTCTAGAGATAGTCAATGACCTGCTGGATCAAGACGAAATGAAAGAAGTCCTATGGCGCGTCCATTTTCAAGAACTTACACGACATCTGAGGCACAAGGAACTTACACAACGTCTTAAGGCATAAGGTTGAGAACTTTTCCTTTGCAAGTAGATCAACTCATTAAATTACTCAATAGGTTCTTGGGTACCACCATCATCAATCTGCGTAAATCTCCTCCTCCTCCGCCTCCATCTCCCACTCCAATCATTGAATAGTAGCAGCTCTTCTTCTGCGATTCAGATTCAACCGCCATCCAACACCACCATGAAGACATCATCAACAATTGATTGCGAATCCAAAAATTACTCAATAGATTCAGCTCATTAAATTACTGAATAGCTTCTTGGGTACCACTATCATCAATCTGTGTAAAATCTCCTTCTTCTCCACCTTCATGTTCCCCTTCAATCTTCGTTCTAATCATTATTTTCTTTGTTCTAATCGTTAAGATTTTTTTCCCCCAATGCCCAACTATTAGGATTTTGTTGGTCCCTGCCCCGTGCTGATAAAATTACCACCTTAATTTTTCCCCATGGGTAATACATGATGTGTTTTTTGTCTACTTTAACGGTAGAATGAAAGGGTTAAAAGTATACATATGAAATAAAAAAGTTTGACGACCATCCGCATTTTTTGCCCTAACATAAATAAGTTCTGTTGATGAAAGTACCAAATAAAGTGTATCAATAATATAAGAGAGAGTGAAGATGATATTTATTTAGCCATTCCATAAACGTTGTCGCCCTTGTCAATTTTTAGGCAACTGGACTTATCTTGGGATTGCTAATTTCTAATTCATGTTATCTAGTTAGCTTTTTAAACATCTAGTCGAATGATACTACAAAACATGATGTTTTTTTTTTTTTGTCAACCCAGGAGTGTCCGAATCAATCCTTACGAGGCCCAACTAATCCCCTGCGGCCCGGGAGAGAAGACCCCACTCCACATCGAGCACATTAGCAGCGGGACTCGAACTCTAGACAAGTCAGAAAGGTCCCCATACCCTAAGGAAGGGGAGCGGACCGCTCGAGCTATCCTGTGGGGGCAGAAGACCGGCCACGTAAAGTGGCAAGTTTGTGGGAGCATCACCAAAGAAAGTGATGACCACCGGACCAAATGGCCTACAATAGGCATTTTATGATGAACGAAGTAAAATTTTCAGGGAATTTGAAGAATAGATCAAAATAAAGCTCCCGCAACAGTGACATCATTAATGATACACTGATAAAACTTTTTAAATACTTGAATGGTAGACTTTGAAAACAGACTGTCTTCTTGAGATATCTTTTTCCTAAGAAAGAAATCTGGGTATGATTGTTGAAATTTTAGTTTATCAGAATCATCTACGTCCGATTAAAAACCGGGTCACGAATGAAGGAAAGGATCTTACAATAATTACAAAGCAACAACTAAAGATTCTTCACAAAACTTACACTACACATCTATAAGCGTAGGAACTATGTAGTACAGGCAACAAATTCAATGTTAGTACAAGACCACTGTTTTGTAGGTAAGCCAAGTAATGAAGTCCTTAAGGAAACAAAAATGAAGCTCTTCTGCGCCACCCAAGTGATACATCCACCCCTTTCAATTCCAACTGCAACCCTGTTCCAGATCTTCTGCCTTTTACAACTTCTGCCAAATGAACTCATGCCTGGCCACACTTGCTTAAACACGCAACTCCCTCTTCTAAATAATCTTGCCTGCTAATCCAAAACTCAGGTGCATCCTACAGGAAAGCCAAACAACTTGTCTAAAATTCTCTACATGTCTTCAAGCAATATTATGAAATCTATTGTGCGTTACCATAAATCCAATAATTTTTACATGATTCTCAGTCTCATTAGCAGGGATTAAAAATTTTTTGATCCAGAGAGGACTGACGAGGTTCAATACTCATTTAATATCATATAGGAATAATCCAATAATATTCAGGAGATGCCAGAGATGAGATGCTTTCGCACTGCTGAGTCGGGAGAGATGCTTTCCAAAATGCATCTTTCCTGGCCTCCCACTTTCTTGGTTGAGTCAGTCAGAAGGTTTTCCAAAGCTTACTTTGTGCCTCTCAAGTTTGCCATTTCGAATTCCCGTGTATTAGGGGGTTGATCGGAGGCTCTCCAAGGTAGTGCAGACAAATACATCCATTTCGTGCATACAATGAAGAATTGTGCATTTTAAATTATTTCTCCTAAATAATTTGATTTATAACTTAACAGTAACCAGAATTGTGAGTTACCACAGCTCAACATAGTAAACTCATGGAGATACCTTAGCTATTACATAAGTGGATGGATAGGTGATGTGGTAAACCAAAAAATGTAGATAATCTATTGCCTTTATTGTCACGTATAAGACATAACAATTGCTATTGCATTAAACACGTATAGGCATCCAGCAGCTTGAAAAGCTGCTCAGGAATATTCCCATTTTTAGCAAAGTCCTTTCATCTTCTGATAAATTATATGTAGAAATACAAGGAGACTATGACAAGACATGTAAGGATGAAAAGCCACCAACTAGCTACCTTAGGCACCTCAACTTGCTTAACATTATAGCTGGAGAAGACTTTTGCAAGTGCAGTTGTGAGTGCATAAGCGAGTGTGTGCGTGGGAGAGAGAGAGAGAGAGAGAGGAAAATCGAAGCATTCTCCATGTATTGGTAATAAATAGTATGCACAGAAACAAGAGAATAGACTATGACAGGACATGGAAGGATGGATGGTAGGGACGCAATTACAGAGTAAGCCACCAAATAGCCATGTCACGCAGCTCAAATTGCTTCGACACAGTAACAGAAGAAGACTTTTGTGAGCACATATATGTGTGCACTTGTGTGTCTCGTGTAGGTAGGTAGGTAGGCAGGTAGGTACAGAGAGAAAGAGAGAGGTGTTGACAAGGGGTTCAACTGTACCTTCATAATTCCTGCAAGAACTGCTCCTCCGAGGTATACCATATGCTTTCTTCGTGGTGGATCCTCTATTCGCAACCGCAGTTTCTACAGAGGGAAAATGATACAAAGTTTACAACACCATTGCTTAGAGGATACACATAATGTGGTACCAAAAGGTGATGCTCATTCCACGGCAGTCCATACGAGAACAATTAAACATGGTAAGAAAGCATATAAAGAGTGAGACGGTTCAAAAGACTGTAGGACGATCCATGATGCTGAGTCTTAGCGTGATCTTGTGCAAACAACATAGGATCAAAGGTCATAAAAGAAAACTGTTTGTAGTTTGACATGCCATTAAAAGAAGATTCTGACCATACGAATTAAGCTTGCATCCAAGAAGGTAAACATCTAGATGATGTATCATATTAAAAGGAAATACCAATACACCTATACAACTTGGACATAGTACAATATACCATCTAATTACAAGCCATGACTAATTAAAATCAGGTTGACATCTTATAGAATACACAAAAAACATATTAGAAGATTAGGTTGGTACTTTCACTTAAAATTTTGTCCCTCTGTGTGTGTGTGTTTGTGTGTCTGTGTGTGATTCTGTTCTAATTTCTCATTACCGGACCGTAATTCTTTAAGCCCTTACTGCAGCTGTCCTTAGTACAAGCTGAATGCTGTGGGGGATGGAGCGAAAGCTTCACTCCAATAAATCTCCCCATAATGTACAAACTCATAAAATTTATGTCATGAAAAGATACAACTCCAGCTGAACTCTAAAAACAACCTTAGGTAGATTCAACTCTAAGCTCAAACCCACATGGCCACATACAAACACAAACATCATAAAATATATAAAGGCAATCCAAAAGCAGCAACCAGGGCAGGAAGAGGAGAGGATGCATCTAGTAGACTTCTCTTCATCAGCCAAGGGCATTCTTTGCTGCAACTTAGCAACAAATATTTGCTTATTGTAAATATCAATGTCAAGCTAATGTACAACAAAGAAGTTGAAGGTTTGCAACTTTCTGTTAAATTACTAGATCTCTAATTTGTTTAGATTTACTTCAATGTGTAGGTATACAATGCCACCTGTCAGTTTGACAAAGGTATGCCTTTAATGCTCAAAACTATTTTTATGTCCCTAACCACCTTTGACTAATGGTCAAAGATAACTACAGCATGGAATGAACAAATTTTCTTTGTCAGAAATCATATAAGATCACCACAAATTTAGAGACAAACATCAGTTTACCCTTTAAAGTTCATCTTATGCACCTAATCCCTTGACCAGGAAGCAATTCCAAATCTTTGACAGGATAATATATTTATTTGTTATTGTGTATGCTTAAAAGTATTTCAATAGACCTTCATAACCTTTGTAAATAGCTAAAGGATAAAGTCCAAAATGACTACATACTTATAACAACTAACAACTAAATCCTAATAACTATGTCTGGACACTATTTAGTACTTGATCATGTTAATCCTCCCCTTTCCAGGATTTTCATTAATCAATCCCACATCCCTTTAAGCTCAACTTCTAACAAATTGCTAGATTCAACTATAGTGTGCATTGAGTGCAATAAAAATTGTATCAGCGGCTAAAGTTATTACTCCTCTGACTTGCAAAGGCTTAACATCAATTTCTTAAAGAGATTTTATCGTGCAAATATTTCAGCATTAACTCAGAGATCAATGGGGTAGCCTAAGACAATAACACCTGGGGGCGAAGCAAGATATGGATGTTATTAATCTGTTTCCCATTTGCAGTAGGTTAAAAAACTCAAATGTCTAGGCAAGATACCCTGTATTAGTTCCAGTACAACCCTACGCTACAAGTATTAAGCTTTACATAGAGATACCATATTAAAAGAGATGGTAGATTACCTTTAATCCATCTTTGTTTCCCTTCAGAACAACATCAAGATAGCGATCTAAAATTTCTTTCTCCAAGCTGACAAATAAAAAATGCACAGAAAAATTTATGAAAACAGTCGGTGATGTTAAAGGGAGATGTTCCAAAGCCTAACGTGTCCTTGTGAATCTGTAAGGAAGCTCCATCATGCATTTTCACAAAAATAAGCATGCCTTAACCAGATACATTTAACTATTCCGTGGAGCATTTGAAGGAATAATATTTTTGACAGAGATATCCCTTCACAATGATTGTTTCACACTAACATCTAGTGAGCAAGCAATGGCTAAAGGTTATGCCTTTCAAACATAAGAATAGGACACATACAAGCAATATGTCAAAGACAGCAACTGAAACAAAATCTATTCTTTCATCTGATCAACAATCAATGTGTATGAAAATCTTAGCACTAGTGTCAATACTGACAAGCTACACCAATATGTTAGATAGTAAATGTCAAGACTTATGCAATATGGTACCAACATTTGAGGCCACAGTTAATGGTTATAGATAAATTTTTCTTCTTCTCGAGATTAGAGCCCATTTTGAGCATCACAAGAGACCACTTGTGCATGCTAATGGCCCTTTTCTCTACATTATGCCAATTAAAACTCGAAACTAGCAAACTGAATATAGCTAACGAATTTCAAAGTTAACCAGGAGAGGAGTGGATACGAGAGACCATTTTAAAAAACAAAATTACCAGGAAAACAAACTATACTCGCTGATTCACGTAATTTAATAAAGAAATCTACATTTGCATTGTTCAAATCAAGGAAAAATTGCTTGCAAGAAACGAAGAGAAAAGGAGGACGAAAATTGTCTAGATAGTAAGAGAAAAATCTGCAATCAAGAAGCCATGCAAACAGTAAGTCATTGGTAACCCAAGAAGACAGAAATAATGCAAAACAGCAAGCTTAGTAGTAAACAATTACTTAAAAGTAATTCAAAAGATGTTCAAAGTCTATGGCTCAATTTAAGCAAAACAGAACCAGAAAATATTACCGACTCGGTAACCCAGGATACATTGTACTTCCTCCACTCAAAACAATATGCTGGTATAGCTGCAAACAGGAAAATCATGCATTTAGTATATCATAATAACTGACTTATGTCGTGTGCAAGCAATGATAAATTATCAGTTATGAGGTATTTATAATAATTATACCATCATGCGGTTGTCAATATCCATTTCCTGAATGCAGCGAAACACCATGTCAGCCATTCCATCACCTTCAACATCAATCAATTCCTGCAAATTCAAATTCAATATTAACTTCTTTTTTTGGGAAGTTGAGATCCATTTGCTTTAGAGATAGAATTCATCAAACAAAAAGTCTTGCACTTGCATCATGGTCAACCATAGATGCTTTGCATAAATTCCAATAACTAAACATATTAACTGCCTTAAATTACAATATGTAAAAGTGTTAAGAGACAAGGTCCATATTCAACATCAACAGTACAGGAATCACGAGAAGGAACCAGAATTTAGGCTGTTTTACCTATCACTATGGGGACACAATTGTCCTGTTTATTGGTGTAAATGACTTGAGCTGCACACAAGCAGCCAGCCAAAAGCTCGACTCGAACTTGGCAAATATCAAGCTTGAGTAGCTTAATAGTTTTGTCAAGTTGAGTTTGAGCGGTATTCCATTTGAAAGCTCATAGAGCCTTGCCAGTGATCATATAAGTATACTACTTTTATATACAAATGTACAAATGCTAAAGTATTTGTACACTTACGACAAAATTACACTTTGTACAACAATTATATTTGTCTAAATCGGGACATTTTAGTATATTTTATTACTCTGAAAACAATATTACCCTTACTTATTCCATGCCTTCCTTACTTTCTTGTTCTCTCTCCTGTTGTTCATTCTCATGTTGTCTCTCCTATTCCTCATATCTGTGTCCTCATCTGAAGAGGCGGCTATATTTGTGGCCAGATCCAAAGAGGAAGGTAAATTAAAGAGGCGGTGGTCATCCCTCTGTTTTCTTGTCAAGTCTTCCCACTTCCAAAACCCAAATGGACAGTTGAACTAAAAAGAGAAAATTTTTACTATAATATTGTGAATCCTTTTCGGCCCAATTGGTGGACTTTCAGGTAAAATCGCAGATAAGAAATGGTTCTAACAATAATTATTGAGGTCTTAGTGCACTATTGGCAATTATAGAGGTACACTCTGCTGATACCAATTATTGTTGCTCTTTTAGTTGTATTGAAAAAGTCTGAATGAGTCAAGCAACTTGCCTCAAGCTAGCACATGACTCGAGTTCAGGCTTGCTCAATATTTCAATAGTCAAGCAAGCTCGAATCGAGCTCGAACTTGAACTTCTATGTGATGATTCAAACTCAAGCTCCAATTAGAATACTTGATCAAGGCCAAACTTGTGGTAGAGCTCAAGTTTTTTCTGAATTTGATTCGGAGTATAGCACTATTTGAACATAAAGAGTGAAATTTCGCATTTGAACATATCAGTTACACCCTTAGTCCTGTTTTCATACTTCCAACCACACATTTGAACATAAGGAGTGAAAATTCGCAATGTTTTAGCACACAGTTACTGTCAAGGAAAAATAGGAACCTTTTACAATAAACTGTTAAAGAGCATAGGGTTCAAAATGACACAATAAAACCAGCTTCTGGTAATTTTTCATTTGTTTCATGTCTGGGGGACAGCATATAATGGAATTGGAAGATCGGGTAAAAAAGTTCGAAGCAACAAACAGTAGACATGTTTACCGGAGTGAAAAGAGCCTCAGATGCCTGGAATCTCTCAGTCCCAACTTTAATCACCCTTCCATCAGGTAACTGTTAGATAAACCCCTAATTTTATTAGCAGAACAAGAAAAGTAAATACTATTCAGGACAAGAAAACAGGAAAAACATATTCTGGAGCAGAAAATTTCTTTTTAGAAA
The DNA here is from genome assembly GCF_003713205.1 of Coffea eugenioides. Classification (NCBI taxonomy): domain Eukaryota; kingdom Viridiplantae; phylum Streptophyta; class Magnoliopsida; order Gentianales; family Rubiaceae; genus Coffea; species Coffea eugenioides. Next base: position 63,997,696 of record NC_040036.1, read on the forward strand.
CAATAAATTTAGAAATCAAAGTACTAATTTCAGAAAATTGCGATGCAAATTATAGATCTCAACATAAGAAGACATTGTCCTTTGCACCCTGGTCATGATGCAACAAAGATTAGACATGTTTGGATTTGGTATCTCTTGATTAGAAAAGACATTAGTAAAAAGATACTGTTTAAAAGAAATTAACTCACTGTATAATTCTTAACAAGGATGGTTGTCTCAAGTCCCAATTGATATTCCCTTTTATAATCATAACTGCACCCAATTGCACCTCAAGTTAAAAATTCAAAACATAAAAACATAAGTTTGAAAGCCACAGTTTGATGCGACTCTTCACCTTATGTAGCATAATTTCTCTTTAATATCCCTAACTGTCTCAAAGTCAGCACTTCTATTCATTGCATACCTTCAAACCAGAAGCATTATTTGCAAATTAGAAGGGCAAATGGGAAAACAGTTATGAGAACACAAGACGTTATGATCATTTCAGCCACATGATTGCACTCACCCTCTCCGTTGGAGCAAATCTACGAGATATGATGTAATATGGCGTCCAGCCACATTCATTCTTTTTGTGAGATGAGGGAATGAGTATCCATCCACAACCGGAACCTGTAAAACCTTAGCTGTCAAGTAACCAAGTAGCATTTATGAACAAGTAGCATATTCTTTCTGGATCAGATAGAAAAATTATTTCACATCTTCAATCAAGAAACAATAGCTTCTAGATCACCTGATAATCAGTTAAATATCCACAGATTTATATACCTACTGAAGAATATAATTTGCAACAGATTTACATATCCACAACAGACTTCTATTATTTGCAAGTCATGACAAAAGAGTCAGAAATTAAATATATATATCTGAAAAAAATGGTAAGAGTAGTTCATCAATAAGAAAAGACTACCAATCCTCATGTTTTGATATGTTTGCTACATTTTTCCATTTAAACTGTCAACACTTGTAAGATTAAAACAAAGGATTGCATTCTCTTACATAGATTAGTTACAGTAAATTCGTTTTGAATCCTGTGTACAAAGTCAAATAAAACCGCAACCAAAACAAAATTCCTGAAGTGCCTTCATTAAACTTCAGAGTAGAAAGCAACTATACTAGAGGAACAAACTTGCTTTTAGCTACTTTGCATGTTGATCACTATGTTAAGCACACCAAACTAGTTCATAAGACATCTAAAGAATAAGCTGTTCATCTTTATCCAAGGAGCAGAGGAAGATAATCCTGAAAATCATCATAATATTGATAAACCAAGCAAAGGTGAAGATCAGCAGTTTACCACATGCGTAACACCGTCACCAGAGTCAATAACTAATCCTGTAAGCAAACCTGTGGATTCAAAAGAAGATTGGACAACGAATCAATCACATTTGATAAATTTCCATTCAAGGATTTCATTGTAGAAATGTTCATCACAAGCATGTCTTGAGATAAACCAAGCAATGACAAAGCATGCTTCCCCTCTAAAACTAACATTTGAAGATTCAACTTTATCCAGTCTCTATAAGCACCTTGAGCATACAATGTTAAAACAGCTTGAACTTGTATGAAGACACCAGCGAAGTTATACTTCTCAAACATGGTCTCAACCTGAAATTTAAACAAGACTCACAAATAATACCAAGAGGTTAAAATGTTTGCAGTATCAAACATATAGTTATGAAGAAGATAGATACAAACCATCTTTTCACGATTCTTGGATGGGTTCAAAGGGGGATCAGTGAGCAAGATCTTACACTCTGTTGGGTCTACCTTCAAGTAAAGAAATGACAAATTTTCAGTAAAACTTGAAAACTGATCAATACATAAACAGGAAAAATTAGTGGAAAGGGCTCACTAAAATGATCGATTGATAAAGAGGGATCATGTTGCGCTATTTATTATTATAAACAGCACTTGCTTTGATTTTTGTCCAAAATTTACTACTCAATGTGTATAAAAAATATTAAAAAGGCATACAATTTGTACACTGGTCAGTCAAAATGCCTTGTTGTAACAAATATTTCAAAACCACATCCTCACCAATTAACCATCTTAGTGCACCCTTTTTATAAAATTGAAATTAATTGCCTGAATTAGTTTCATAAATTAATTACAACAAGCACCAAATTTTTTACCTTCAGCTCATTAAAAAAGGCATGATCCCATACATGGCCCATATCATCCCAATTTTGCACTATCCCATTGTTGACAGGATAGGAAATATCCAGCTGATGCCTCAGTTTCAAACAAGCATCTCCAACAACAATGTCCTATCAGGTTATTAAAAAAAAAAAAAAAAGAACAGAAAGGAAAATGAACATATTAAAGCTCTTCCAAAGGCTATGTTTAGTCCTCTATCGAAGTTGGAATGCAAATTGTATATTATTTAAATTAACCTATCCTCACACTGGAATTGATCCCAACTCTAAAGAGAGAAAACAATATTTGGCTTAATTCTAACTTCAAAAAAAAACCTTGACTTCTTGTTCCATGAGGGATTCCTCATATCTTAGCATTGGCCTTCCAAGAACGCAAGGGAATACTGATGTGGGAAAATTCTCACCTGCAAAGCCACACTTGACATACTGCAAAAATACCCATGGAATCAAAATCTGATTTTTTTTTTCTTTCAATAAAAACACACGCGCACACACATCCCACACACAGAAGCTTCACCTATCTATTCTTAAAATTGTTAAAAAAAAAAAAAAGAAAACTTTTAGCTAGAGGAGATTAGGGGACGCAAAGGGCCGATCCCAGATAAATTTGAGGAACCAAATAAATTGCTTAATAGGATTTAAAATCAAAGGCTGGATAGCAGTTATTTGAAGAAATGCGGAAAAAATGAGACATACCCCAGTGCCATTGTCGCAAACGATGACGTTGCGGCTGTCCATTTCTCCGTGATGACTCTCAAGTCCAAGGGGTGAAGAAGCTGAAGTGTGATCCAGACGCTAGATTTCTTTCATCGGAATGAGGCCCTCTATTCTTGGATTAAGTACTGCTGTACTGATGCAAATCGACTTTTGCTTGTAAAAAGGGATAATTTCAGATACCTCCCCTGAGGTTTCTGACAGTCTCACTCACCTCCCCTGATCTTTGTAAAATATCAGATACCCCCCCTGAACTTATAGTTGGAGTAACAAGATCAGCCCATGTCAGAAAAATGAGCATTAAAAAAATATTTTGAGGAGTGAGATGATATTTGTGTTCCACATATGCCCTTTTTGCTTATCCACAACTTGAGCTAAAGCAAAAGCAAAAAAAAGAAGTAATAAGTTGAACCAGATAGAGACAAATGCAGATGACTTCTTCAAGCAATTTATAGTTTTTTGTTTTAGCTATTAGACATTTATTTAGCTAATATGATCATTCAATTAATTGAAACATACTTCTGGTGATATTAAAAAAATGTATAGTTTTATAATTTGAGTGATTAAAAGTATAAATTTTTATTAGTTAAGTCATAAAAAAATATTATTTGAGTGATTAAAAGTATAAATTTTTACTAGTTATGTCACAAAAAAATTTTCACTATTTGGTTAATTGAGTGAATGGCAATTGCAGTTAAATAAATAATGTAACGATCAAATAACCAAATTCTCAATAGTTTAATAACTCTTTTTGCGATTTTCTCTGTGAAAAATGAAATGAAGTAGCAAGATACTTCATTTCATTTATTGCTAGATACTTTAGTTGAGATTTTTTTTAAAAAAAAAAATTAATTCACACTGTAGTTAGTCGAATTTATTCAACAAGCTTCGTTTGAATACCAGAACTTAGGTAGATCCGATTTTCAAAAAATTCAATAACCCAAATTGTGTCGCATCACTTTATGAGATAATGTAATATACAATTTACGTCATTGAATTTTTGAAAACCAAATTTACCCAAATATAAGTAATGAGTTACACTAGATAATTGTCTTACAAAAAAAAAATGAAATACATGACTTTAGAGAAAGGTAACACTAATGCTAAACTCTTCATTGGTGATTGTACTACGAATAAAAAGTGTAAAGTAGAATAGAAGATATATCATAAGTTATATCAAAAGTTATATCTCTATTACTCATTTAACTAATTCTGTCAAAATAGTTTCAAAATATATCATAAGTTATGAGGCTATATCTGTCAATTCATCATCAATGATATCACAAATAGGGTCCAATAATCTGACAAGGGAGGTATCTGATATTTTGTAAAGTTCAGGGGAGGTGAGTGAGACCGTCAGAAACCTCAGGGGAGGTTTTTGAAATTATCCCTTGTAAAAATGGCCAAGTCCGAACTCCCATTCAAAAGCCAAAAGCAAAGGAGGAACTCGAAATAGTTTACTAACAGTTTTGGGCGTGCATTTTTTAGTAGAAAGGCACATTGAGATGCGTGTGTAATAATAAATAAATATTTAAAAATTTATTAAAGATATCTGTTGAAATTATTTTTTATGAGATTTGGTTTTATATTTTTATAATACATACGGAAAATTGACATTTACATAAATAAAATATACAAATAGACTATTATTTGTTAGTGGGTAGTTAGGCATGTCAATGGGTTGGGTCTTATCCAGATCTAACACAGACCCAATATATTTGGATAGGATTTAGATTTAATTTCTCAAATCTAGATCCTACCCAAACCCAGACCTTATGAGAGAGTTGTGGGGTCTGGATAGGGATCTGATTTTCTAGAATCCATATCCAAATCCAAATCCACACCAGACGTTACCCAGACCGATATTTATTTAATTAAATAATATATATTAGTAAATTTATAAAATAATATAATATTTTATGGCTATTGGATCGAATACAGTAAGATTTTATGGCATTAAAATCTACATTTAGTATTGGTGGTTGGGTGATTGATAAGACTCATGCCAAATTGCTTTTAGATATGGTTGAAACATTAGTGATTACTGATGATTGGATTGAATCAAAAAAAATGAGTAAGTATTATAAATTTTTTTATTCTATTATTTATTTGTCATTAGTCCTTAGTCAAATGACTTTTATCGCATTCATTATTTTAGTGCTGGATTGCGATACATCTACCAACATTGAAATTTAAATAAGAAAAAGAGGTACAAAATTACATTTTTTAATAAGACTAAATATTTATATATATGTTATGGTTGCTTTCTTTTTGTAAAAACTAGTCCTAGTTGTCATTATAATTAATACAAACTTTTTCAAGAAAAGGAGAAAAGGTAAAGGCAAACAAATGAAATATTGGATGTGGATGCAGTTGAATCTTTGAAAATATATAGAAGTAGTCAATAATAATTCTTTCTTTGAAATCACAATATTGCATTCAACATGTTGAATGTTAATTTTATTATTTGAAAACAAAAATTGGATGGTATTTATATTATTTATGAACTCTATATATTTTAAATATATTTTTACTTTAGTATGTTTAGAAAATACCCATGGATGCCCATTGGACACCCAAATCCATAAGGGTTTGGGTATGGACTTATTTTTTCAAACCCAAAAGAGTCTGGATCTAGGTTTGGGTTTAACTAAATTAAATGGGTCTGGATTTGGATTAAAGAGATCCAACCCAGACCCTACCCACTGACATGCCTATGGTAGTTATAAAATGAAAAACATGAGTAGATATAATAGTGAGCAGAAGAGACAGAAGTAAATATGATAGTGGATAGGAGAGATAAAAGTAGATATGGTAAGTGGATAGTCATACTTAATGGGTAATTTCGGAAGATCATAAGATAACAATTTTTTATTTACACCAAAAGGCCCTTACCCCTTTATATATGATACAAATAGAGATAAGAATAAATTTGAAATCACATAATGTTAATATCAAGTTAGTGTTAACTACCTACATAGGTTTTATTATTGTAAAGATATCAAGTTAATCCTCATAAATTCTGGGTATATCCAATAATCATGTCTTACAACGTCATCAAAATTCCAATTAATTTTGGAAGTGTTTTTATGAGTGCTTTATAAAATTTTAATATAGTAAAAAAAACTTTTAAACTTTTTTATTGTAGATGGTTAGGTATTCTTGGGTGTTTTTAATAGTGTTTTTGAAAATATATTTTTGAGAATTTTTAGAATTTAAAATTAAAAAAAAAAATCACCTCCCACCACCACTCCCCTCGTCCCTCCTTCACCGCCTTTCCTACTCCCCCTCTCATTTCTCTTCCCTCTTCCTCCCCTCATTCCTCATCCCTCTTCCTTTTTTCTCCCTTCCCCTTCTTTCTTATCCTCCTCCCTTCTCAGTCATGACCAAAAAGAGGCAGGGACAGAAGCTCCCCCTCCTCTCCTTTCTCCTCATTTTCCTCCCTCCATGGTCGTGACTAGAAAGGGGAAAGGAGAGGGCTGTAGGAAAAGGGAAGGAGAAAGAGAAGGAAGAGAAGAAAGAAGAAGAGGAAGGAAGTAGAAAGAGGAGAAAAGAGGAAGAGGGAGGAGAGTGGGAGTTGCAGTGTAAGAGGGGAGGGACATTGGTGGGTGGAAGGAGATAGAAGTGGTAAGTTTTTTGTATGAATAAATCTTATATGCATTGACAGTGTATACACTATTACGGTTGGATGCATGATATATATACAAAATTTAGATTTCAAATTCAAATTCGTATTATGTGTCATGCATCCAATGGTGAAAGTATATCACTATCAGTATATAGAAGATTAATTCTTTTTTTCATTTTATTTATTTATATTAATTTTATTTAAATTTTGTATATGGATTAAGTATTTTTTGTAGTGTTTTTGGAAGCATGGTATAATAAGACTATACAATCAAATTGAAAAACTCGAATCAATCAATTGAGAAAAACATTCTGTAAAGATTTTGTTTGTATCAATTAGGATATTGTATCAATTAGTATTATTAGTATCAATTAGAATCTTACCATATATTCTAGATGTCTTCATTATATAATGCCTCTAAATATAGGCATTATATTGTTGTATCATTTACCCAATTCAATAAATATTTTTTTCTCTATCATGGTATCAAAGGAAAGGCTTGCTCTTTGCTCTTGTTCTTTTCTTTTCAGCCTCGTTTTTCAATTTTTAATAAAAACTTCCCATTCTGTTAATGGTTAACGAGAATACTCAAGTCACCATTTCCAATGTTCAAGAACCCTCAAATCCATTAACCAAGATTACTATTCAAAACTCCATTAAACTCACATCCACCAACTATCTTTCTTGAAAAACCCAAGTGGAAGCCATTCTTATCAGCTATGATTTACAAAAATTTATTGGTGGATCTCACCCTACTCCTCCACGCACCATCACCGTCAATATCATTAATTTCATCAACCCTACACGCCAAACATGATTACGTTAACGTAAACTATTATTTGAAGGACCTGTTGGTGCTCTCTCTCCTTTTGTAGTTCTTCTCATCTTCTAATATAAAACCTCTTATGATGCCTGGCAAATATTTGGCAACACCTATGCTCGGACCATCTCGTGGTCATATCAAGCAACTCAAAGACCAACTTAAAAACATCATCCAAGCCTCTCAATCCATTACAAACTACATGCAGTCTATTAAAACCAAAGCCGATGAACTTGCTACTCTTGGTAAATCTTCTAACCATGAAGATTTGATGGAAAAAGTACTTAAAGGCCTTGATGAAAATTATCAGTCCATTATTGATGCTATCAATGGTTGTGATTCTACCATCTCTTTTGATGAACTCATCAACAAAGAACTATCTTTCTGCAATAAAATAAAGTCTTCCATCTCTATTGGCATCTGCTCATCCCACCAATGTTTGCTTCGTTCTATGGTCAACTACCAATTGCACTTCTTAGCTTTCTAGGACCACACCAACATCCACTCAAGGTATCCCAAGAAATATTTGCAGCAACCCTCTAAACACCCGTCCTCCTACTCATCTATTCCTTAGTTGTTGTCAGTGGTGCGGTATTCAAGTACATGTAGTCTCATACTGTCATCTTTTTCTACAACAATTCCCCCATGCACAACCCCCTCCTCATCCTGGCAATTCATCACAAACTCGATCATTGGCTCCCTAGCAAGTTCAAGCAAATATTGAAATCACTGCTCTTTCCAACACCATATGGCTATTTGATAGTGGTGCCTCCTATCATGTCACTAGTGATTTCAACAATCTTGTTCTCCATAGTCCTAATGATGGTACAAATGAAATTATGATTGGTGATGGCTCTAGACTTCCTATATCCCACACTAGTTTCACATTTCTTACCACTCCCTCTCACTCTTTTACCCTATCTAATATTTTCTGTGTTTCCACCATGAAATATAATCTTATTTCTATTTCCCAATTTTGCAAGACTAAGGGGCCGCTTGGTTAAAGAGTTTGCGAATCACAAAATGGAATAAACCCCTTATTTGTTGCTTGAGTTAAACTTATTGGAATGAACTTTTTGGAATCATATCTAAAAAATTGGACTTCTCCCATTCCCGAAAAAATTGAGGGGTTTTGGACAAAACCCTCAAGTTATTCTTTCACAACATTTGTGGACAAACCTACCCATCACAAGAAATTAATGCCTCTACTCTCTCTCTCTCTCTCTATCACGTGCCCTTCACTCTGTCTACTTGATCTTCTTCATCAGATTTTCTATTATCCCATACTTTCTTCATCTCTTATCCAAAATCTTTTAAACAAAAAAGAGATCTAAAGTAGATCTGAATGGGTTAACTGTGGGCAAACATCTTTAGTAGACAAATTATTCAACAAGATCTCCAAAAGAAAAATCTCCAAGAAAAATTGGAAAAGAAAACCCTCAATCCAAATCCAAAGGTTCCAAGATACTTATTCTCTCAAATTTCTCCTACAATTAATAGCAATAATAATAGTATATAAGAAAGACCCAGAATCTCTAGATCCAAGAACAGCTAAGCCATTATGTTTTTTGCAGAGATAGAGATGTGGATTGTGTGAGGCCCCAGTCCGTTCTTAGGTTGATATTAGGTTATATTCATTATTTGTGCGGTAACATTTGGTTTTGGGAATACTTCGAAAACCCTAAGTTGGGGGTATGATTGAAACCCTAGTTTTGTATTAATAAGTTCGAATGGTGCTTAAAGTGAGTTTAAAAGTTAGGAAAACCCTAAACTAGAAAAGTTTCTAGTGATATGATTTGTTAGAATTCTAAGTTGGGTGTAAAACCCTTAATACTACCCAATCATTCTACAATAAGTACAAATGAACCTAGAAAGTAGGGTTTCACTCTTCGTTTTCAAGATTAGAGCAATTAGGATTTTCGCGATTTTTGCCGGATGATTTTCGGTACGAAGCAAGGATCAAATTTGGTGCTTAAGAGTGACTTTTGGGTAAGAAATAATATGTGATTAGATGCAATGATAAAAGGTTAGTGAATAGGAAGTAAAAAAACCCTAGTACGTGTGACTTAAGGAAGAACGGTGTGAACCGACGTGTACCGTGCATTACCGATTGAACACACCACTTGACCACCACTTTCTTACCATACAAGCTCACTAATATTTGAGCAAAATATCCTCTCATTTTCCAGCTAGTTTTGACCAAATTTTAGGGCTAAAAATGCAAGAAGGAAAAAGAAAATTTTGGTTGGTATTAGTGGTGACAAGTGTCACTCAATCATGGCTTCTTGACCAAGACAAATTCCAACCTTCTTATCACCAATTTTGCTCCATTTCCTTTCATTATTTCTGCTGCTTGGCCGAACAAGAGAGGAGAGAAAGAGAGAGCAAGAAACAACTTCCTTCTTCTTGATTTTAGCCATCCAAGTGAGAAATTAAACTTCTAAACCGATTAAAGTGTTAGTTGTGGGCTTGAGAAGCTAGGGGAAACAAGACTTCCAAGAGGAAGTGAAGTATTACTCTTGCAAGCTTCATTTGTTGAGGTATAAGGCTAAACCATGGCTTTGGTTCTTTCATTTTGGTTTAAGTTGTTATATAATACTTGTTTTGATTGGATTAGTGGTGATACAAGTTGTTATGAGGATTTAAAGGTGATTTATGTGAATTAGGGTTTGAGATACTTGCTGTCTATCCTTGCTATATGGATGATATATGTTGTATCTAAGCTTATATAAGGGGTTTTAGTGATTATTAGAGCAAGAAATCAAGAAAGGTTGCATTGAATCCCAAAATTTCAGATTTCTGGAAAATTTCAGCTCTATTCTGTCCGGTTTTATTGCACCATGTTAGAGGCCAATTTAGGCTTAGCATAAAACATGAAAGTTGTAGATAATGGTATTTTATAGTTGCTTACAAAATTTCAGCTCAATCGGAGTAATGTAGCTTGTGAAAAGATGAAAATACCCTCGCTGTTCTAGGTTACATTCCAGAGTTCCGCGTGGACAGTTTAGTCTTTTTGGTTGTGTTTATTCACTATAATCCGTTCGGATTTAGCCATTTGCCTAAACATAAAATTTTCATTACTCTGTCTTATCTTTTCAACGCCACCAAGAACACCTCAAAAGGATCTATGTAGCCTGAGTTATGGCCAAAATAGTCGCATCTATTCTAAACTTCGGATTCTGCCGTGTTTCTGGATTTAGCTTCTGACCCTGTTTTGTCCGTTTTGATAACGTACGAACTGGGTGTTGGTGTCTTCATAAGAAAGGTATATCTTGGTCTTAGCTTCGAAATGGTATAAAGTGCATCCAAATCCGAGTTTCGTAGCTTCCGTTATGACCAAAACAAGATCGGTTGTCAGAACTGCCTTCGAATTTGGACAATTCTGACAGGAATGTTTGGACCCATTTTCCTCCATGCTCTGTATTGATTCAGCTTTTGATGCAAACATGAAAGTTATAGCCTTATGTCCTATATTTCCAACGCCTTTGGAATTTCTTGATTTGGATTTGTGAGCTGTGAGTTATGGTCCACCAAACAAACCCTGTTCGTCAACCGAACACGTAAATTTCTGGTACTGTTTTCCATAATTTTGACCTGCTTCCATTCAGATCTAGCTTAAGGTGTCTTCATGAGAATTGTATCCCTTCCTCATAGCTTCGAAATGGTGTCACTCTCACCTTGATCTGACATTCCTAGCCTCACTTTTGATCAAAACGGTTTGAGACGGCAGATTTGGCCATTTCCGTTTGCCGTTCCGCGCGCGCGCGTGCGCCCATTTTGCCTTTTCCGCACTTGCATGTGCCGATTTTGCCATTTTGCTTGTTTTGGGCATGTTAGTGGCCGTTTGTGATAATATGTGATACAATCTTCTATTTCAGACAGTGGTGAGCTAAGCGGAGCCGGTGGGGCCCACTACTAGCGAACACGCGCGAAGTGATTTTGCTCTTGTACCACTTTTGTATTTTGAGTAAGTATTCAGGCCGTTTATGTGTATAAACTACTTATGTGTTTTGATGTGAATAAAAGGGGAACTTAGGCGAGGGTGTACTTTATCACACTCGACCTAAACCCTAGCTTGTACCTATGTTTCTTTATGAGATGTGTATACATGAATTATTTTGGGTTTGAACCCCTTGAGCTTGTAGCTCGGGGTGACGTTTGTAAGTTGGGGTTGATCTTCCGACCTAGATGGACTATTCGAGCCGGTCAGGGCTTGGTCGAAACCAGTCCAACTTAGTCTGAGGTCACCAAGTTTGTGAATCCGGTTCACTGAGAATGTGAACCAAGTTTGTGACCCGAGCTTGTGACTCAAGCTCAAGTTTGTGATTTCGTTCGCCCGGGCAAGTTTGTGAGGTGACTGGCCAGTGAGGGTGATAAGGTGTTCGGTGGGTGTACAAGTGGAGTTCTACGGACCTTATTTATGGTCGACGGAGTGTCGACAGGAGATCACGCATGGCAAATGACTTGGCTTTGGAGCCAACCTGTATCCTTCCTTTGTATTGTTACTTTTGCACTTGACTTGACATTTTGTGGAATAGCTGTTTCTTTAAATGTGAAATTTTACGCTTTTACCCCTGTTTACTTACTAAGCTTCTAGCTTACCCCGTTTCCTTTGTTTTCCTTAGCAGGGGACGACGCGGGGAACTTCTTGGCACCTTCACTAGTATAGTTAGGTTTGATTGTAATAGTCGGACAGTTAGGATGTTTGTTTTTATTTTGGTGGTTTGTATAAGGACCCTCCTTAGGGTCTACCTTCTGCTGGTTGTTATTATAATGTATTAGCGTGGTTTGACTCGATACTTTTGAAGATGTAAATAGAACTCTTTTGGCGTTAGATATATAGTGAATAGTACGCTTGTGGGTTTATCTAGTTTTATTGTTTTGAAATTTTGAGTCCTGGCGCGAGCTAGGCAGGCGTCCCGCCGATACCCTAGGGTTCGCCCTTGAGAGAAGTGGGGGCGTCACAGATTGAATTTTAGATAGGCGTTTTCAGATTTGTTTAAGGTGGTAGAGATAAGGTTGTTTGTGGGTAGGGATCGAGATTGGAGGTTGCTTAGAGCTTCTTTTTTATTGCTTAAGTTGTGAAAAAATTGCTCAACACTGCAGTGACTAGTGAATTTGCTCATGATTTCTTTATTATGAACTTTTATATCTCATCACATGCTACCTTATAGTATATGATATATCCTGCAATCATATATCTTGGATAATTTTTTTCCATCTTTGAATTTATTCATGTCACGAAGTCTCGACAGTTTTGCATAGAGTACTCAAGAATATTAATTCGACAATCACGTCATTTTCACCTAGTTAACACCTATAGATCTAATTGACTTGATCAATCTTGTCCATGGTTAGAATAAAATATTATAATACACATTCATAGCAATATGTCAACAAAGATGGGGATATGCATCACCAAATTTGAAGAAAATTTGATTGGATAAATCTTTTAAATCAACTCGACCGATATATTAAGGGAAAAAAGAAAAAGTAATTAGGAGCAGAAATAGTCCAATTTTCATCTGTATATGATTGTTTTAGGTGCCAACCTTTATTTGTAAAACTTTCAAATTATCTTCTTAATATTTACATCAACCAAAAGAAAGAAAACACGAGAAAGGGTATTATCAATATCTGGAGGCATTATATTTGACACATATGCATTTGTCTTTCATGTTTTATGGTGAATACTTATTTTTTATTATCATATTGTTATGTAGACAAAGATGCCGCGTTTGCCTATTAGAAACAAAAGACGAAAAAAAAATCGAAATAGCCAAATTTTATCGAGAATGTAATGGTTGTTATTGCACTTTGTATGATGTGGTACCAGTTAATATTCATTCATCTCAAAAGTAGAAGGCGCCAAATAAAATCAAAAGAAGAAAATATCACTGAGCGCATGCAACACTTATTTAACTTGATTAGGGAGAGTGATGTTTATTGTATTAGCAAACTTCGTATGAATAGACGAACACTTGGGATATTATGTGAAATGATTAGAGACATTAGAGACTTGAAAGCTACAAGAAACATGTTAATAGAAGAAATTGTTGCCATGTTTGTCTATGTTTTGGCTCACCACAAAAAAATTAGAACAATTTGTGGTCTATTTTGGAGAAGTAGAGAAACAATGAATCGTCAGTTCAATCTTTGCCTCCTAGCAGTTTTGAAATTGCATACTATATTGCTTAAAAAGTCTGAGCCTATTAACGAAGATTGCACAAATGAGAGATGAAAATGTATTAAGGTAATTCATCAATTGCAATAGAATCAGTTAATAAAATGCATATTTTCATCCAAACTATCCAATATAGAGATTTTAACTCATTTTACATTTTTGGCTTTTGTTAAAATAGAATTGTTTAGGTGTCTTAGATGGGATATTAATAGATGTGACACCACCCACTGAACAAAAATCAAGATACCGAACAAGAAAAAGAAGTATTGAAACGAATGTATTAGGGGTTTGTTCTCCTAATATACAATTTATTTATGTCTTGGCTGGTTGGGAAGGTTCGACATATAATGGTCGTGTGTTTCGAAATACTATCTCTAGACCTAATGGTCTTAGAGTCCCACAAAGTAAACATGCATTGCAGTATCTAATACCATTTAATCAATTTTTTTTTCTAAAATAAGGTAGTTAGTTTAGTATTAATTTGTGCATAATTGAATTTTAAAGATTGTTATTACTTGGTGGATGTTGGATATTGTAATGTTGATGGATTTATTGTCCCTTATCGAGGGCAAAGATATCACCTTAATGAATTCAATGATTATTGACCACAGAGACTAGAGGAACATTTTAATATGAAACATTCTAAAGTTAGAAATATCATAGAAAGATGTTTTGAATTGCTAAAAGGAAGGTAGAAGATTCTAGCATCCATTTCATTTTTTTCAATTCAAACACAAGTGCGAATAATTATGGCATGTTATCTGCTGCACAACTTGATAAGGAAGTTCATGACTTTTGATCTACAAGAATTACTACAAAGTGAAGAAAAATGAAAGTAAAGATGAAGACAGAGATGAAAAAGTAGAGTATATATCCACTATTTCGTCAAGTGATTAATAGGCAAATTTTAGAAATAATTTAGTTCAAGAAATGTTTGACAATTAGAGAGCTGGATTTAGTAGTTAGTTATGAATTTATGCTTAGTTCTTAGAGTTATTAAATTTGGATTGACATTTGATGTATTCTAGTAGTGGATTTGTGAACTGGATTGACACTTGATATGTTTCTATTATGAAATTTATTTTTCAACTTTTTTGTGTGATTAAATTAATTATATGTTCTTTTATGTGTTTTTTATATTACAAATTTCACTTACATAGTATTTTTTATTGAAATTAATTGGTATATATGGGCTGACTTTTAAATGATAGGATGGAGAACGATGAAATTGTACGTGGAAGAGGGAGAAACATATATTTTTGGACTAATGAAGAGGTGAAAGTGCTCATAGAAGCATTGCAAGAGTTGGCTTGTGATCCAATGTGAAAATCAGATGAAGGATTTAGAAATAATTATATGAATGAATTACTTAAAATTATTTTGCGTAAGCAACTTATTTCTACCAAGCAAGTTAGCCCACATATTGAATCAAAAGTTAAGTGGTTGAAAAATAGATACCATGCAATTGTTGAAATGTGCAAAGAAAATGGTTGTAGTTGGAATGATGTTGAGAAAAAGATTTCTTGTGAAAAATAGTGATATGATTATTGGTACAAGATAAGAAATTGACTACTCTTTACATTATCATATGTTAGTTTCAAAATTTTATTAAGATTATCATTTATCTTTCTATTTTATGTTTTACACCCATAAGGATGCAAAGGGCCTTTAGGATGTCAAATTTCCATATTTAGAGATCTTGAAATTGTATATGGAAGAGATAGAGTCACTAAAAATGTTGCTAAAGATTTTATACAAGCTATCCAAATTATGAAAACTGCCCAAAATTTGGACGAATGAGATGAAGGGGTTGATGCTATGTCAAACTCAGATGATGATAATGTAGAAGAAAATGAAGTAAATTTCATGATATAATCAACTCAACCAACCTCAACAAGCATAAGGAATTCTAAGAAACAAAAGAAACAATCACTTCCCATTGCAAATATGTCAAAAAAAATGAAATCTTCATCAATAACAAGGGATGATCTTGATGCATCATTGTAACTTCTTAGCAGCAAATTTGGAGACTTTGTGGAGGGAATTCAAATTAATTTTGCAACTATGGCAACAACCATGTCAAATGAGGATAAACGTGAGTAATTGATTTCTAATAGAAAAAATCAAGTTATTATTGAGTTGTTGAAACTTGTTTTACCAAGTGGAGATGTAATGAATGCAGCCAACATACTTTCAGAGCAGATTTCAAGTTTCATGTGTTCTATAATCTTCCTGCAGAAATGAGGCGATAATATGTAATTAATCTCCTTTATCCTCCATCTACTCACTGAAATAAGACATATTGCTAGCTGAAAAGTGATGATTTGGTGGTAATTTCTCTTTGTTATGGTGGTTGTTAAATAGTTATATGATTAGTCTTTTAGAGATTGTGGATATTGAGTGGCACTCTTGATTGGTTTAAACTATTAGTTTGTATTTTGTTCTTATGGAATTTGGCAATAGCATGGTTAGCTTTTTTTATTTGGGTCGCCTTCTGTTGTTCATATATGTAAGGAGAGATCTTCTATTTCAAATCATTGTTTAATGTAGGAACCACAAATGACTTTTTACTACAGCTACTATATTTATTTTCTAGCATTAATATTTCCTATTGTTTATGATTTTCTTATTTTTTTAATCAAAAGCCGACTAACTATTGTGGTTACAATTGTGGAGATGTTAATTTGTTGTATATGTAATTCTTTTATTTTATTATAATTTTTATATCAGGGGCAAAACTAGAATTTAATTATATTTCATTTCAAAACACTTATCAAACCAAGCATCAAGAATTGGAATGATGCTAATTCCAGTGTGTGAACCAAGCTAAGATATTGGAATGAAAAGTTTTATTCCAATATTAGAGTTCATGATTCCATTTTCATTTCCGATTCCAATCTGTGAACCAAGCACTCCCTAACAATACTTCTATTGAATTCTTACCTCTTCTTTTCATGTGAAGGATCTTCACACTAGAGAAATTCTTTTGTAGGATCGGACTAAGGATGGTGTGCATGAATGGTTACTCTCCACTATTCAACCACATTTAATTGCATTTTTTGATGTTAAGACCACTCTGTTTGAGTGGCATCATGAGTTAGGTTATCCTTTATTATCAATCTTCAAACATATTATGTCTTCGTCCAATTTAAATGTCTCTTATACTTTTTGATACGAATCCCGTTGATGACGAGAATCGTGACGACGAACCCCGACCCGATGGTGATATTCACAAGTTTGAATTGGATGACATTTCCTACTCCGAACTCCTCTAATCCCCGTGATTGCAAACCTTCTTCACTCATAATCAAATGAACTAGCGAACCTTAAAAATTTGTTAAAAGGTGCCACAATAAAAAATAGAATTCTTGATTGTTAAATCGAATATGAACACTAGATGATTCTAGATGTTCAATAGAAGCTCGTCGAGCTAAAGAGAGGGTTCTCTCAAGAACGATGTTCTCAAAAATCGTGTTTTGTCATTCACCATGAGAAATGATGTTTTTATCATCTTGACACAAACATACCCAAACACGGACTTAACTAAACTTGGGTTAAACAGCCTATGCTTGAACAACTAAACGGATCTTAACATGTAGTCTAAAACCCTAATAACTAAATACGAATTCAAGTTTAAAACTAGACCGTTTTATTTAGCTATTAAGTAAATCTAAAATAACAACTAACATTTGGCCCCTCAAGAATCATCTTCAACTGTAGTTTGGAGCAAATTAACGAGACTTGATTCCATATTTAGTGCTCCAATTGATTCTTGAACAAATCGAACCAGGGGTTGAAGTAACTCATTGACTCGCTTGGCTCGACCTTGCATCATCGAACCCACCGGAACAATCACTGATCCAACTTAAGACTCGAATCAACTTGGACAGCCTTGGATACTGCATCAATCCCCTCCTCTTCAAAAGAATTTGTCCTCAAATCATCCGCATCACCTGCAAGAAAAGGACTAAGTCAAATACATTAAAGGTGGCATTAACTCCATACTCACCTAGTAATTCGAGTTTGTAGGCATTGTCGTTGGCGCGTTTGAGTACTTGGAAAGGTCTATCTCCACGTGGTAGCAACTTATTGTGATGTTGGATAGGGAAACGGTCCTTTCTGAGGTGAAACTAAATCCAGTTACCTGATTCAAACACCACCCGCTCACGCCCCTTGTTTGCCTGAGTAACATACTACAATGTCTGCTTCTCTTAATTGTTTGTACCTTTTCATGAACATGGCGAACATACTCTACTTTTTTCTTACTATCTAAATTAACTTGCTCAAAAATAGGTAATGGCACTGATCCAAAGGTGTTAATGGATTAAAATCGTATACGATCTCAAATGACGAATATCACTAGTAGAATGAACAATTCTATTATATGCAAACTCGGCATAAGGTAAACACTCTTCTCGCGCCCTAAGATTTTTACACAGTATAGCTCGTAACAATGTCGAGAGTGTTCTATTGACTACCTTTGTTTGATCATCTGTCTGTGGATGACTAGTTATTGAAAATAATAATTTAATTTCCAACTTAAACCATGAGATCTTCCAGAAAATAGTTAAGGAACTTCACGTCCATATCAAATACGATGGATTTAGGAACACCATGCAATCTTATTATCTTCTTAAAGAACAAGTCAACTATATGAAATGTATTGTCAGTCTTATGACCAGCAATGAAATGCGCCATTTTAGAGAATCTATCCACTACAACATAAATGAAACTATCATCCCTGCTAGACTTAAGTAACCCCAATATGAAATCAATTGACGGATTTATCCATGATTCCTTAAATATAGATAACGGAGTGTAAAGGCCATGTAGACGTGTTTTAGACTTGATTTGTCTGCATGTGACACACTTGTTAATGAATCATTCCATGTTCTATTTCATGCGTGGCCAGTAGAAGTGTTTCTGCAAGATAGAATACGTCTTAGATATCCCAAAATGTCTCATTAATCCCCTATCATGTGATTCCCTTATTATCAATTCACGAATCGAACAAACTGGAATACACAGTTTATCGATATAGTAGAGAAATTCATTAGAAATGAAGAACTTACTCTTTTGAGGTATTTTACAAGACTCAAAAATCTCTCCAAAATCAGTGTCATTTTGATACAAGTCGTTAATAAATTCAAACCCTAAGATCTTGGCATCTAAAGTGCTTATTAGGGTGTACCTGCGCCATAGTGCATCAACAATAATATTGGTCTTACTAGACTCATGTTTGATGACATATGGGAATGACTCAATGAAAATGATCCAACAAACATGCTTCTTACTCAACTTGTGTTACAATTCAGATACTGCAATGATTCATGGTTCGTATGAATCATGAACTCCTTGGCTTGCAAGTAATGCTGTCACGTCTCTAATGCTCAAATCAAGGCATACAACTCCTTATCGTATGTCGAATAGTTCAGTGCTACTCTGCCAAACTTCTCACTAAAGGAGATGATTGGTTTCCCTGCTTGTATCAATACAGCACCAACTCCAATATCTGAAGCATTACACTCAATTTCAAAAGTTTTATTGAAATCAGGTAAAATTAAAATAGGTACCTGTGTGAGTTTATGTTTAAAGGTATGTAACGCCTAATCTTAAGCTTCTCTCCAAACAAATCTCTCATTCTTCTTGATAACTGCAGTCAATGGGGCAGCTATAGTGCTAAAATCCTTCACGAATCACTTGTAGAACCTCGCAAGTCCATGGAAGTTTCGAACTTCACTCATGGACGTGGGTGTCGGGCGAATCTTATATGACCTGAATCTTATTTTTATCTACCTATATACTCTATCTACTAACTACAAAATCCAGAAATACAAATCTATTAGTGCAAAAGGTGCACTTTTTGAGATTAGCATATAATTGCTCTCGGCGAATTATGTTAAAAATAGATCTCAAATGCACTAAGTGCTTCTTTAGGCTATGACTGTATTCAAGTATATCATCAAAATAAACTACGATGAATTTTTTCAAGAATGGCCTAAGTATGTGATTCATCAAACGCATGAATGTATTAGGTGCATTAGTTAACCCAAAAGGCATAATTAATGACTCATATAGTCCATACTTAATCTTAAATGCGATTTTTCATTCATCTCTTTCCTTTATCCTAATTTGATAGTATCCGCTTTTCAAGTCTATTTTAGTGAAAATAATTGCACCATACAGTTCATCAAATATATCATCTAGCCTAAGGATAGAGTGACGATACTTTACCATTATGGCGTTAACTGCTCAACAATTGGTGCATATTCTCCATGACTTGTCTTTCTTTGGCACTAGAATCGCTAGTACTGCATACGGGTTCAAACTCTCCCTCACCCAACCTTTGGTCAAAAACTCATCGATTTGGCACTGTAGCTCTTTGGTCCCCTCAGTGTTGGTCTTGTAACCTGGTCTGTTGGGAATGGCTGCTTTAGGGTTGAAATCAATCTAGTGCTTGAGTTCTCAGATAGGTAGCAATCCATTTAATATCTTATAAGAAAATATATCCTCGAATTCTTGCAAACGAGATACTACTTCTGTAACGACCCCACCTCCCCCTAAGGCGAACCAAAGGGTTTAGCGGACCGCCTGCCTAGTTCTCGCCGGGACTCATTCACTTACTACATTCCTCAAGTAAATTACAAGGTATAACTCAAATAATACATCCAATTCTCCAAAATTTTATATCATAAGCGAAGCGGAAACTAGTTCTAAGCGTAAAATGTAGATTTACATCTGATTCAATTCCAAATATTTATACAAGCCCAAAAGTACATAAACCAAAATCAAAACTAAACTATACAAGATGTACGCCATCCAGCCACACAAAGATCCAAAAACAAGTTCTTCCTTTACTTCGATCCTCCAATTATAGTGCTTCAAGTATTTACGTTCAACTATACTCCAGGTTTGAAGTCCAGATCTCAAAAGCAAGGCTTGGATGAGTGATAGTTCACTCCCTTTGAAATTTCTTGGTTCCTCAAGCTTCCCAACTCACACTTAGCACTTTAATCGGTTTGGAAATTTAATTTGTCACTTGGTTGGTTAGAATCAAGAAGAAGGAATTGTTTCTTGCTCCCACTTTCTCTCTCTCTCTTGGTCGACCAGCTGCTGGAAAAATGAAGAGAAAAGTGCAGAAAATTGGTTTAAGAAGGCTAGTTGATCACTTGGCCAAGAAACTCTAGGGTGGCGACAAGTGTCGCCACCATCACCTTTCATTTTTCTCTTTCTTTTCCTTGCTATTTTAGCCACCAATTTCGGTCAGCCTTAGCTGTAATTTAAGAAGATATTTTGCTCAAAGTCAATAAGCTTGTTTGGTAAGAAAAATGGTGGTCAAGTGGTGCGTTCAATCGGTAGTGCGCGGGACCCGCCGGTTCGCGCTGTTTTTCTTAAAAACTCACGTACTAGGGTTTTTACTTCCCATTCACTAACCTTATATCATTGCTACTAATCACATATTATTTCTCATTTAAAAGTCACTTTTACTCTCCAAATTTAATCCTTACTCTGTACCGAAAATTCATCCGGCGAAAAATCGCGAAAACCCTAATTTTGCTCTAAACTTGAAACCGAAGCGTGAAACCCTACTTTCTAGATTCATTGGCACTTATTGTGGGGTGATTGAGTAGTAGGACCATTATAAAGTGGTATTTGTCAGAGAAAAGGGAATTTTAAGAAAAATATAAGGAATTTGCACGGCTTCTGGCCGGATTCCCCACAAAACACTATTCATCAGAAATTTTTCCCTTTTCTTCTGCCTCGGGGCGTTACAACTCCCCTCCTTAAAAGAATGTCGTCCTCGACATTCCAACTTGTACTAATCAGATCAAAATAGTTCTCGAAAGTCGATCACGTATTAAGAATCATTTCAATCTCGCTTATCATAATCAAATACTAATTAGATCAAATATCTCAAAGGTCAATCACATATACTCATCACAATCAAGTACTAAAAGTACTCCAATCCAATTTATCAAATAATCTTGATCCAATAGATAGTCAGACGAGTAACTGGATACATATACAAAAGGGGGCTCGAAATTAGACTTAAAGTCCCTGATATTTGGAAAAACAATCCAGGACATAACGGTGTCTCAGGTCAGAAATTACCCCTGGTGGTGCTTGAAAACACAACAAGCTAGCACTCAGCTATACTTCACCAGAAAGTCTCAGGAATTTGTCCCCGGTGGTGCTTGAAAACACAACAAGCTAGCACTCAGCTATACTTCACCAGAGCCTCAGATGCAAGATTTTGTCCATGGCGGTGCTGGACAACACAACAGGTTAGCACAACGGCTATACCTCGCCAAAGAACCTCAGTTCAAAATTTCATCCTTGGTGGTGCTTTATAACACAACAAGCTAGCACAACGACTAAACTTCACCAGAGGATCTTAGCTCAAGAAATTGGCCCTGATGGTGCTTGGAAACACAACAAGCTAGCACTACGGCTAAGCTTCACCAGAGAGCCTCAAGTCAAAATTTCATCCTTGATGGTGCTTTGAAACACAGCAGGCATGCCTCGCCAGAAGAATGACGGTGCTTGAAAACACAACAGGCCATACCTCATCAGAGAGGTTCTGTTCAAGAATTTCAATCCCTGATAGTGCTTTGAAACACAGCAGGCATGCCTCGCCAGAAGAATGACGGTGCTTGAAACACAACAGGCAATGCCTCACCAGAGAGGTTCTGTTCAACCGCTACAGAAGAATAGTAGCCGGTCTATAACCAAACAAGTACAAAAATGTTCAGAAACAGAGTCAAAAGCAGGGTTCAAGTATATCGGTTCAAAAGCAGGGTCAATTAGTTCAGGTTCAAGGGACACGGGTACGAGGAGAAACTCACTCGCCTAGCTTATGCCCAGTAATTCACACTCTCCAGCAGTCATTAAACTCAAATGCACATACAGATCATATATGAATCAAGATACTTGCTCAAGAGTAAAAGAGATACCCTATTTTCAGTCAGGTCAGGTCTATCAAGTGTATGTAAGGGTACACTAGCCGATACAAATTCAAGTCTCAAATGAGCTCAGTCCAGTCGGTCTTAGACAGTTCAAATATCTCAAATCTTAACATTTACCACTCGGGTGGTGTAACCTTAATCAAACAGGAAAATTAGAAGAAAAATGCAAACCAAAACTTTTCTCAACAATTCCGGCCACCAGAATCTATCAAAACCCTAGCCAAGAATCCAAAACTAAGAAACTGTATAGCTCAGGCCGTATGCTCTCAAGCGTAATTCAACCAAATCATATCTTACGCGTACCATTTTCAAGATTCACAACTGACGCTCCAAAAGAGCACTGAACGTACAAACCAATCCCACAGTCCGGCATCCTAAACTTTAAGCCTAGGATACACTACAAAGATCTGAAGCCTAAGCTCTGATACCATTTGTAACGACCCCACCTCCCCCTAAGGCGAACCAAAGGGTTTAGCGGACCGCCTGCCCAGCTCTCGCCGGGACTCATTCACTTACTACATTCCTCAAGTAAATTACAAGGTACAACTCAAATAATACATCCAATTCTCCAAAATTACATATCATAAGCGAAGAGGAAACTAGTTCTAAGCGTAAAATGTAGATTTACATCCGATTCAATTCCAAATATTTATACAAGCCCAAAAGTACATAAACCAAAACCAAAACTAAACTATACAAGATGTACGCCATCCAGCCACACAAAGATCCAAAAACAAGTTCTTCCTTTACTTCGATCCTCCAATTATAGTGCTTCAAGTATTCACGTTCAACTATACTCCAGGTTTGAAGTCCAGATCTCAAAAGCAAGGCTTGGATGAGTGATAGTTCACTCCCTTTGAAATTTCTTGGTTCCTCAAGCTTCCCAACTCACACTTAGCACTTTAATCGGTTTGGAAATTTAATTTGTCACTTGGTTGGTTAGAATCAAGAAGAAGGAATTGTTTCTTGCTCCCACTTTCTCTCTCTCTCTTGGTCGACCAGCTGCTGGAAAAATGAAGAGGAAAGTGCAGAAAATTGGTTTAAGAAGGCTAGTTGATCACTTGGCCAAGAAACTCTAGGGTGGCGACAAGTGTCGCCACCATCACCTTTCATTTTTCTCTTTCTTTTCCTTGCTATTTTAGCCACCAATTTCGGTCAGCCTTAGCTGTAATTTAAGAAGATATTTTGCTCAAAGTCAATAAGCTTGTTTGGTAAGAAAAATGGTGGTCAAGTGGTGCGTTCAATCGGTAGTGCGCGGGACCCGCCGGTTCGCGCCGTTTTTCTTAAAAACTCACGTACTAGGGTTTTTACTTCCCA
Source organism: Coffea eugenioides (assembly GCF_003713205.1). NCBI lineage: Eukaryota > Viridiplantae > Streptophyta > Magnoliopsida > Gentianales > Rubiaceae > Coffea > Coffea eugenioides. The sequence continues at coordinate 64,021,481 of NC_040036.1, forward strand.
TTCACTAACCTTATATCATTGCTACTAATCACATATTATTTCTCACTTAAAAGTCAATTTTACTCTCCAAATTTAATCCTTACTCTGTACCGAAAATTCATCCGGCAAAAAATCGCGAAAACCCTAATTTTGCTCTAAACTTGAAACCGAAGCGTGAAACCCTACTTTCTAGGTTCATTGGCACTTATTGTGGGGTGATTGAGTAGTAGGACCATTATAAAGTGGTATTTGTCAGAGAAAAGGGAATTTTAAGAAAAATATAAGGAATTTGCACGGCTTCTGGCCGGATTCCCCACAAAATACTATTCACCAGAAATTTTTCCCTTTTCTTCTGCCTCGGGGCGTTACAATCCTAGCAAAATTGGATCTAACTCACTTGTAATCAATAATACCTCTTTATTATAAAGTATGAATAAACACTGTTTTGCATTTAAAGATCTTTTTACTACTTTTGATTTTACAAGAAAGCTCGATTTCTTCCCTAATTTTCCTGTCTTGGCCAATTCTTCCTTAGAAAGTCTAGACTCATTAACTTCAACCTTAGTTATGGATTTTCTTCTTTCACTTTCCTTTACAAACTCTTTCTATAAGTTAAACTGGTTGTCATGTACTCATTTAGGTGTAAGGGGGACTAATGAAACTTTTCTATGCCTGTGTGTGAAGGTATACTTGTTACTAACCCCATCAAAAGAAATTTTTCTGTCATATTACCAGAGTCTATTAAGTATAATATGACTAACATGCATAGGTACTAAGACTTCTATTAAGTATAATATGACTAACATCACATAAGATCTTGTTCACGTATCTACCAATTTTAAAAGAAATAAGTACCTGGTTGGAGACACGAATCTCACCACTGTTGTTGAGCCACTATAGCGTGTAGGGTCGCGAGTGATCCTTGGTAGCTAACTCCAACTTCTTGACCATCAATGCGCTCGCCACATTGGTACAACTCTCTCCATCAATTATCAAACTACACACTTTATCTTTGATTAGACATCATGTATAGAAAATATTCTTGTGCTATGCCTCGTCTTCCTTGAACTGGGTGGTCAACGCCCTCCAGACAACAAGTCCTAACCCAACTTGCTCATCGATGGCATACTCTTCTCCCGATTTTTCTTTCTCATCCATCAGTGGTGGCATACCCTCTAACTCAGTTTCGTCATCTAATACAATTTTGCCGCTTGGGAGCATAATCATTGCCCATTGGTTGGGACATTGACTAGCTATGTGCTCCCGTTCCTGACACTTGAAGCACCTAGTGTTTCGATTCCTTCCCTTTTGAGGCTTCGATGATACTCTAGGGAATGCTTTGGTGTCTCCCTTAGGTGGTTTGGACTTAGGCCTTGGAGTAAAAGACTTAACTACTTGCTTGGAATCTGAAAAATCTCTTCGTGGTTGGCTCGACCTAGGAGGTAGGGTCGAGTATGTGTAACTCGATCTCTGTGGTTGACCTCTCCTCTTGAGTCTTTACTCGATCTTCACAGTCTTGTCCACCATCTCGCCAATCTCTATGTAGGTCTGCAACTCGAGCCTCACAACTATATTTGATCGTAGTCCATTGAGAAACGGAGCCATGGTAGCCTCACAGTCCTCTTGGACACCTGCTCTCAGCATGGTTACCTCCATCTCCTTGTAGTAGTTATCGACACTACGACTTCTTTGAGATAAGGTCTGCAATTTCTAGTACAAGTCTCTGTAGTAGTAGGTCGGGACAAATCTTTTTCTCATGATTTCCCTTAGTTTGGTCCAAGTATTGATGGCAGGTTCTCCACTTCACCTTCTACTAGTGCACAACTGATCCTACCAAACGATCGTGTAATTGGTAAATTCAATTACTGCAAGTTTGGTCTTCTGCTCCTCAGTATAGTTGTGGCACTCAAAAATCATCTCCACTTTTCGTTCCTACTCGAGATATGTCTCAGGATCAGATCTCCCTTGTAATGATGGAATCTTCATTTGGATCCCTTTAATAGGATCACCTTTTCAATTTGTCTCTCATCGCCTCGGTTTCGACCTTTGTTTGGACCCTTCATCATTGGAGTCTTCGGATTCTCCAAATTTGTTTTTGTCTCATCGACCCTTGGATGGTGTTTGTGATAAATCCATCCAATCCATTCGTTCGTGTAAGGCCTCCATATCATTGGATATTCTTTTGAAAAAATCTCCAAATAATGTTTCTAATTTAAGAACAATGTTAGTTTGAGGCTCTTGTCCCTTTATCGCTTAGATATCCTGCAAGAAAAGTTAGTATAAAACAAATATATCCTTTCTTACTCCCTCGTGTGTATGCACTCAACACTCATGTTTACACTCAAAATTTTTCTCTAATAATCTCACAAAATTCTCTAATAGCTCTCGGCTGCTTCCCTTGAATAGTGTAGAATCCCCTCAGAATGTTCGAATTCAAGCTCTCCTATCAAGTCCCTTGGTGTAGCCAACTAATAATTGTACTAGATGAATCAAAGAAAAGACAAATTTCTGAAAATTTAGGATAAAAAACTTGACTTTTGGGACAATAAGGAGGCTAGAAATTCTACTTGAATAAAGCTAAAAATAATGACTTAACGACTAGTGAACACAACTCAACAAACTAGTTCTAACGATGATTCAAAAATCTGGAATTTTACACAAGACAAATTGGAACTTTGAAGACGTATTTGAGGTTGAATATTACTAGAATTAACTGGCAATTAATGACTCAAACAACCAACAAAGTTGCGACTCAAGACTAGTAAGAATGACACTTCAAATCTGGAATTTTTTGGACACTTCAAAAATCTGAAAATTTGTAGAGGAACTTATGACCTAAGGAGCTAGAAATTTTAGACGTTATGCGGTGCTTTGTGGATGAACTCTATAGCTAAAACTACTGGAATATGAAACAAAAATGACACGACTACAACAAGGCTAGGGCATTCGACTTTTGACAGAAATTTTGGAATTTTATTTGAGCCTTAGGAACTAACGAACTAAAAATTTGAATGAAATTTCTGGACTCTAAGAATGAAATTTGTTGGCTGACACTACTGGAAAAGAAAGCTAGCTAACGATTCCAAAAAACTACTTGATTCAACGCAAGGATAATTGACACAAAGAGATTCGATTCTATTTTCTTGTCTTGTTGGTGACTGGTGCAATTTGGAAAACTGATTCATACTATATTGCTTGGAACAACACTGGAATTAAACCCTTTCCCCAAAGAAATAAGGATTTCAAGGCTAGTTCCAAAGAAAGTTCCGCCAAAGGAATTGGTTTAAAGCTGTTGAATAGAGTTTGACAAATTCGAAGGGAATTTGGATTTGGCTTGCAACTGTTTCTTTCAATTTCTGTTCAACCGACTTAATGGTTACCCAAAACACAATTGAGGTGTGATTCTGGTCACTCTATGAATCATAATCAAGGCTGGACTCATGAAATTCCAACAAGCCAAATGAAATTTGGATTGTCTAGGCTACTGTTTTGTTGTTTGTTCTGTTTAACCCATTTGAAGACTATCAGAACACGTTTAAAGTGTGTTTCTGGTCTCTTAAATGGATCAAATTGGTGGCTGTAACAACAAATTGATTGATCAAATTCTGATAAAAAAAACAACCAAGAACGAGCTCGATAAACTAAGACTTGTGGCTGGAAATTTTGCAACTTCGGTATGTATAGGTTTTGGCTCCTAAAAACCCAGAAAATTTCTGAAATTTTCACACAAGATTATATGAAGATGATCCAAAATTCAAGAATGAAGAAAGTTTTGAAAATTTAGCTCAAAATAACCCACAGTTTCAGCAAACAGCTTCGGTTCCCAACAAGACAAGTTTAGAGATGAACAAATTCAAGAATCATGATTGTTGCTTTAAGATCTTCTAGATTGTTACTTGAACAATCAAGAACTTCAAGAATCCGGAATTTGACTCAAAGTTCCAAGAAATTATGTACAATAAGTCCACTTTTATTCCAAATTCATAGTTCAAACAATGAAAAACCCTAGCAACTACTTCGGGTCCTTCAAGAAGTCACGTCTAGAAAATTTTTTTTTTACTAGAAACTTGGACTATAATCACAAAACAACAACAATATAGGTGCTGGAAATACAAATCGAAAGTAACAACCAAGAATTAGCTTGGACAGAATCAAGAAAAGCAAACCCCAGTTTGGTCGCAACAAGGACAAGCTAACGATTGGAATTTTTTTTCTAAATTGTTTTGAACGGTTTCACTACCACAATGATACGAATTATTAGCAAGAATTAACACTACAATCTGGACAAAATCAGTAGAAACTAATGACTTACAAATTTTGGACAGATTGCAACAAAAGTTTGACTGGAAACAAGATAAACGCGATGAAGACTTAAACCCTAGCGGCTGTATATTTTTTGTTGAATTTTTTTTGAAACAAATACCAACTAAAACAACACCAATAAACACAAAATTCTACTCCAAAATAAGAAGAAACAATAACAAAAAGGTCACGGATAGATTGCATGGGAAATAATGAAATTAACCATGATAAACAACGAAGACGCGATAATCAATAAAGAGACCCTAGCAGTTCTTCCTAAAACAGCAACGGATTGTCTAAACAACCAACAAAGACAAACGAAGCAAATAAAAACAAAGGATATAACCTAAAAAATTCACCAACTAGTTCTGATACCAACTGATACGTATCCCGTTGATGACGAGAATCGTGACAAAGAACCCTAGACCGATGGTGATATTCACAGGTTTGAATTGGGTGGAATTTCCTACTCCGGACCCTTCTAATATCCGTGATTGCAAACCTTCTTGGCCCACAATCAAACGAACTAACAAACCCTAGAAATTTGTTAGAAGGCACCACGATCAAGGATAGAATTCTTGATTGATAAGTTGAATATGAACACTAGATGATTCTAGATGTTCAATGGAAGCTAGTAGAGCCAAAGAGAGAGTTCTTTCAAGAACGATGTTCTCAAAAATCATATTTTGTCATTCACCATGAGAAACGATGTTTTTATCGTCTTGACACAAAAGTACCCATACACAAGCTTAACTAAACTTGGGCCTAACAACTTAGGCTTATTCAACTAAGCAGACCTTAACATGTCGTCCAAAACCCTAGTAATTAAAAATTAATCCAAGTTTAAGACTGGATCATTTTATTTAGCTATTAAGTAAGCACAAAATAACAACTAACATTCGGCCCTTCAAGAATCATCTTCAACCGTAGCTTGGAGCGAAGTAACGAGACTTGATTCCATATTTGGTGCTCTAACTGATTCTTCGACAACTCAAACTAGGGCTTGAAGTGACTCATTGAGGCGCTTGGATTGAGTTTGCGCCATCGAACCCACCGGAACAACCACTGACCCAACTTGAGCATTCAGATTAGCTTGGACAGCCTTGGATACTCCATCACTTTCAATTTCAATTTTAATTGTAATTCATGTCAATGTAACAAAAGTCATAAATTACCATTTTTTGCTTCTACTCTCTCTACCATTTCACTTTTTGAAATTATGTTCACTGATATATGGACATCACTGATTCGTTCTATTGATAACTTTAAATACTACATCATCTTTATCTACCATTTTATAAAATACATCTAGGTTTATCCCCGCAAATGTAAATCTGACACACATGATGTCTTTGTGCGCTTTAAGACTCTAGCAAATAAATTCTTTAATCTTCCAATGAAAAAACTTTTCTTTGGCAGTTGGGAGGGGAGGATATCAAGCTCTCTCTTCATTCTTAACTATCAACGGGGTCTCACACCTCACTTCTCCACCTCACACTGCTGAACACAATGGGTACTTTGAACATTGTCATTGTCACCTTGTTGAAACAGGTCTTTCTCTCCTTACCCATGCATTTATGCCTTTATCATACTAGCCTTTTGCCCTTTCTACTGTCATCTATCTCATCAATCGCCTTCCTACACCCATTTAAATCGACCTCTTGTCATATTTCAAACCCTTTAATACATTTCTTAACTATTCCAAATTTCGAAGTTTTGGATGTCTATGCTATCCTAGGTTTCGCCTATACACATCCCACAAACTCGAGTTTTGTTATTTTCCTTGTATCTTTGTCAGGTATGCTTCCACTCGAAGTGCCTATCTATGTCTTAATACATTACTACTCATCTATACACTTCCTTCCATGTCTACTTTGTTGAGTTCATTTTTCCCTTTGCCATTTCTCATACTTCTTTTTCTTGTGTCACTCCATCTACCATCTCTAAGTGATGCTCCATGAACTTACCAATTGTGACCACACCATCCCTAGATGTAGACTTTGCTTCCCCATCAAATTTGCCAACTCCTATCACTCCCAGCTAACCCCCAGACCCACCTCAAAATATTGCCTCTCGAGACATACCTTTACCAAAACCTGACATCCATTCCAGTGCACCCACACTCACATCGGAAATTGAAAGAGATCGTAACAATGACTCATTGCTCCCACCTAATCAAACCGACCATAATCACTCACCTGACATCTCACCCTCATCTCATGCTATAATCACTTGCTCCAAACACAATATCTATAAACCAATTGAAAAACTTAACCTCACTGCCCAACTCCAACAACCTATCTTTGAACTCACCACTATTACCCAAGCCCTCAAAGACTCTCAAATAGTGCCAACCTATGTTCAATGAGTTTGATGCTTTACTCTTGATATGGATTCCTCCATGTTGGTGAAGTTCATCCTTGCGATTTTCACGATCTTGATGGAAATTTTCTAGGTTTGCTTGGCAGAATTCCTTTCGACCCAAACTAACCCTCTAAGTTGCAAACACTCTTAATACGATCTCAACCCGTGACTTAACGAATTAGCAAACCAAAGAATTTGGTAGAATGGCGTCACAAACAAGTGTGATTCTTGTTTGATAAGCCAAGTTGAACTCTCTTAGGAAATTTCTAAGATGTTCAAGAGGTGCTTGCAAGAAGTCAAGAGAAGTACTCTCAATTTTATTAAGAAGCAAACATCTGTTTATTGTTGTTGGTTTGAAGCTTATTTATAGCTTCTTACAAGTCAAATCCTAATAAGACTAGAAACTAGGAGTCGGCCCTACATGGCCCATTATGGCCAAACTAAATAAGTAAATATGGCTGAAAATAATAACTAAAGTAAGACAAACTAATGACTAAAAGTGGCAAGGACTACAACACTTAAGTCACTTGCTTTATTCGACTAATTGAAAACGAAAAACTGATTAACTTAAAACTTGCGAAGGTTGATTCATCTTGTGACTCGAAATGCCTTGTGTCATAGGTCTTGATCCTCTAATTGGAGGAAAGTCACGTACTCCGAGCTACCTTCAAACATCGAGCTACCTTCTCTAGCCTCTTGTATCGTGTGTACCAAGATATTCAATTGCTCCTTCATTCGTTTGGCACAAGCTCTAGTGATTGGTCCGGATGGTATCACCATGTCCTTGGTAGTAGCTTGGATGACCGCATCAACTTTACAATGGAATATAGTAACTAGTACCCTCCCATCCCACTCAAAATGTGATTGGTTGCAAGTGGATATTTTGTACTACCTGATGGCTTTACTAACAGGTACAAAGTTCGACTAGTTGCTAAAGGCTTCCATCAACGTCAGTTGACTACACTGAAACTTGTAGTCCTGTCATTAAACCCACCAATGTCTGTCTTGTTCTCAGCCTCACCGTTAGTCAGGGTTGGTTACTCAGACTCCTTGATGTCAACAATGCCTTCTTGCAAGGTTCTCTCACTAAGAATGTGTTCATCTGTTAACCTCTAGGCTTCATTGATCGCAAGCATTCTCATCATGTCTACAAGCTCCATAAGGCTATCTATGGTCTCAAACATGTTCCACATGCTTGGTATCACAAATTGCGGCAATTTTTTCTTCAATTTGGCTTTACTATTTCTTTTGCCTCTGCCTCCTTGTTCATCTTCAACCATAGTGACACCATTCTTTATCTTCTAATATATGTAGATGATCTCATTGTCATTGGAAACAATGCCAAAACTGCAGAGATTTTCATTCAACAACTTTCTCAGTACTTTTCTCTCAAAGACCTTGGCCCTTAGCATACTTCCTTGGAATGGAAGTTATCTCCGACACCAATTGTCTTTCCTCAGTCAACACAAGTACATTGCTGATCTTCTTTATAAAACTCACATGATTGAAGCAAAGCTTGCTCCCACACCACTAGCAACCAGTCCGATTCTCACCTTGCAATTGGGAACTCCACTGCTCGATTCAATTAAGTATTGCATAGTTGTTGATAGACTTCAGTATCTCTATCTCATTCGGCTAAACGTTGCCTATGCAATGAATAAACTCTCTTAGTTTATGCATCAATCAACAACTGACCACTGAAATGTAGTCAAGCATCTATTGCACTATCTAGGTGGCACCTTGGACATGACATCATACTTCATTGTACCTCTTCACTAGCACTTCATGAGTTTTTCAGAGGCCGATTGGGCGGGTAACAAAGATGATTTCACATCCGCTGGTGCATATATAGTCTATGTGGGTCACAATCCTGAAACAGCATGTTGTGGCTCACTCTTCGACTAGGGTTGAATATCAATCGATAGCCTCCACTACTACTGAGAATCACTAGATTTGCTCTCTCCGGATAGAACACGGTGTTACTCTTCCCTAGCAACTGGTTATTTATTGTGATAATGTTGGTGCAACAAATCTCTATTCTGATTTTGTCTTCTACTCACGCATGAAACATGTTGCTCTTGACTATCAATTTATCCGTGAATAGGTTCCAAATAGTCTCCTATGAGTATCACATGTTTCTGCTGCTAATCAACTTGCCAACACTCTTACCAAACCTCTTACTCGTTCTCAATTTGACTCTCTCAAAGGCAAGATTGGACTTGCTCCACGGTCGTCCATCTTGCGAGGGCATAATAAAACTATACAATCAAATTGAGAAAATCAAGTTAATGAGTTGAGAAAAATATTTTGTAAATATTTTGTTTGTATCAATTAGGATATCAATTATATTATTAGCATCAATTAGGATCTTACCATAAATATTCTAAGTGTCTAGATTCATTATGTATAGCCTATAAATATAGGCATTGTATTGTTATATCATTTATCCAAATCAATAAACATTTTTTTCACTATCATTGTATTTGAAAAATTTGTTTATGAAAAAATCGTCAATCCATACATACCCTTTATTTCATTCATTCCTTTTGGCTCTAACTCTCTGTTCTTGTTTTCTTTTTCTTCCTACACCTTCCGCTTCATGTTTCCATTTTTTTCTTTTATGTTCCACTCCAAATCTTTTGATTCTTTTTTTTCTCTTACGAACTCTTAAAAAAACAAAATTGAGCTAATTTCTCTAATTGTTTGTTTTAAAAAAAGTTCAGAAAAATGAAGAGAGTACATGGGTGTTTCACTGTTATGTCTGTCAACCATGACAAGCCAAGAAAATTTTCTTTTAAACATACCCACCGCGTCTGTTAATAGGGACTATTTTTTGTAAATATTGGCTTGTCAGTTCTGACCTTTTTATTAAAAAAAAAAAACCACAAGGGCTCTTTCCATCCAACAGCTAGATTGGATTTAACGAATCTTTTATCAACCATTACAACAACTCCAACGACTAAAAAATCTCTACAAAATCAAAAGAACTTCAATCTCACACCAATCTCTCGCTTTCTCTCTAAAATTTTCTCTCAACTTTCACTATTCTTTCTCTTTCTTTCCCTTTCTCTCTTTCAACAAGCCATCCCATATTTTATCTTCCCACTTAATATTTCTCTTTCTTTGGCTTCCATCCTTGCCGCATTTATAGTATTAACTGCCACAAGGAGCTTTATCTCTATAGTTCTAGCCCCAGGTCTAAAGGTAAGTGATACACCCACCTTTTCTCTTAAATATATTGTTTTAATATGCTATTGTTATGTATGCATTATTACTTTTTTTCTTGTCTTATTTTTTAGATAAGTAATTAATTGTTATATTAAATTAATATAGTCCTAGTATTTTGGTTAATAGTTCATAAGATTATAGTAATCCAATATTAAATGTAATTTCATTTATAGTGTTTAAAAATAAATTAATGTAGTATTAATACTTTGTTGCATACTTTTAGAAATAGGTGAAATTAATGTAGTATTAACATATGATTTATTTATGTTTAGCATTAAATTAATCTTGTGTTAGCTTGTAATTTATTTCATAATTGATAATATTAAAATTCGTGCACATATATGACATGTGTTTTGTTTTGAAAATTTAATTAATCAAGTTGTAGCATTTATTGTTTTATATTTTTTAATTGATCATATGGTTAGTTAGTTGATAATTTATTCAGTGAAATATATGATTAAGAATAAATTAGTATTAATATTTTGTTGCGTATTTTTAAGAAATAGGTGAAGTTAACATAGTGTTAACATGTGATTTATTTAATGTTGTTTATAATTAACTTAATATTGTGTTAGGTTGTTATGTATTTCGTAATTGATAATATTAAATTTCTTACACATATGACATGTATCTTGTTTTACATTTTTTAAGATTTAATTACTTCAGCAATAATAATTATTGGTTTTAAATTTTTGAATTGAGCATGTAATTAGTTCCTTAATAATTTATTTGGTAAAATATAAGCAATCATTTTAATTTTTAGGATTAATTACATTAATAATTAGATAGTTTTGTACTACATGCAATCTAATTGGATGCAATACCCCCAACAAATTACCCACATGGCAGTTGGCCTTAGTTAGTGGCAGGACACTAATCCATTTACATCTCATAATATCTCCTCCCAAATGCCACTCGAACGTGTCCCTAGCCAAGCACGATGTTATGCTTGTGGAGGTACATATCATTGGCAAGGCACACACCTACGTGATGATGACGACTTAGAACTAGTTTAGTAGGACACTCAGGCAAACCCTCAAACGCATCACACATAGGCTGGTGCACAGTTCATGCTATTGCCCAACTCAACATATAGGTATAATGCATACGACTCTTTCTCTACACGTAATCCCATTCCAGTATTTAGGTACACTGCCACTGCCTTTGCCTCTTTTTTAGGTGAGGCTAAGGCGAATTCCTCCCAGGAGATGATGACTTCTTTCTACCCTATATTTGATTTCCCTAGTGGTTCATGGGTATATCACATGCACTAGACTATCCAAACTGGATGAGGGGCAGGAGCGGTCCTGAACTGTTTACGGCCAATATTTGGTTCAAAAAAATTATAAGGTCCATATCACTTCTTGCACCTTGTTTTTAATAACATGTGTGGGACTCACAAAAATTTATTCTAAAGTTACTGTAAGGCCCAAAGACAACCTAAGAGGGGGGTGAATTAGGTTGATTAAAATCTTAATAAATTTATGCAATCTTTTTGCTTAATAAAAATTTACCTTCTTTTCTAGTAATGATCAATCAAGTAGATTAGAAGAAGAGAGCAATATTGATTCGAAAAACAAGTATAGATAAGCAATGAGAATTTTATTAAACAAAAAGAATAAGATAGAATATCAAACCGATTGTCTACCAAGCTTTCCTCAAACTTGAAGACCAATCACTAGGTTGAGCAACTTCTCTTTGATGAAAGATGATCAATTAGATGTACAATGGAGGGAGCACTTCCTCCTTGCCCTAAGCCTCACTTAGTCAAGCTAAGAAGTTTTACAATCACTCAGATAACCCTCAACAAAGCTACACTAAAGAAACTTTCAATCACAAAAGAAATGCTCACAAGAAATTCACACCACTTGGAGAACAAATCTAGCTTTGGAGACTATTTTCAAGCTAAAATATCTCTTGAGATCTTGTAGACAAAGTGTGCAAAAGTTCTCATCTGAATCAGAATCGTTTGTATTTAAAGGGAACCAAAAATGGGCTTCATTAATACTTCCAACGGATAGAAGGCAGATGAAGAGTCAGCTAGCCGTTGGGGCTGTCGGACGTCCGACGGCTTAGTCATCGTCCGATCCTATCGTCCGAAAATCAGTCAAGTTGTTGTTCGGACGTCCGATGGGATTTTATCGTCCGAGCTTCTGTGTCCGAACGTTGTCCAGAGAGTTATCAAATCTTTGTGGAATTTTTAGGACGTTCGATGAGATTGATGTACGTCCGAAGCATGCGTCCGATCCTTCAGGACGTCCGATGCTTCCTTACGAGCGTCCGACAGAGTCTTGGCAGAGAGTCATCAACACTTTGTGGAATTTTTAGGACGTCCGACACGATCACTGTGCGTCCGAAGAGTACGTCCGATGCTTCCTCACAATCGTCCGACAGAATTTCCTTCTTGATGTTCTTCATCCTTTCGGACGTCCGACCGATTCCTTCGGACGTCCGACATGAGTGTCCTGTTTTTGCTTCTTCTTTTGGTTGATTTTCATTTCTTGACATATTCGTACCTGATTCTTTCATAGGCAAAAAAATACTTATATTTGAAGAGAGTTAGATAACCATTTCAAAGTCCTTTGTGATCATCAAAACCAAGAATAACAGTTACATATTGTGCAAACAAAGTTACTCCGTGTACAAACAAAATTACGTGATGTGCAAAATGCACAAAATCGCTAGGAACGGTTACACCTGCAACTGTTCCTTCCCGTGGTCCATCCAAACTACTCCATTCTCAATCATCCTCTGCCTGTTCCTATTCCAAACTAGTCTATATCTACTCAGAACCACTACTAGAAAGAAGACTACCACACTTATAGTGGCGCATACAGTGAAGGTAGTAGTGAGACTGCAGCATCGCCTGACAAGGATGATGCGTCAAAGAATGATGTGATCGAGGATGATATGCCATCGGTCTAGGTTCTAAGAGTGCCTAGGAAGTCTGAGGGGCAATGGCTTCAACTATAAAGCAAGCAAAAGAAGCACAAGAAATTTTCACAATAAGATCAAGAGGTATGGAAATCCTTGAATTTAACATTTTCTATCCATTTTTTAAGAATGAATTAGTTTATTTTCTGCCCTTCGATTATTTGATATTTAGTTTATTATTTAATTAATTTAATGAATTAGTTCGCTATCATTTTTTACATATCTAATTTAATGAATTACTTTCTCATTTTTTTCTATTATTTCTTTTTTATTTAGTATAATTTCATTTACAATTAAATAACTATTTTATTTCTTATGCATAACTATAATTTAAATTAGATACTCATAATGTCAACTTAAACTTAGATAATACTTTTAATTCAATATTAGGTGTAATCATATTAGTTGAATAATTATAGATGCAACTGTAAACAAAAAATTTAAAATTTAAAAAATAAAAAAAGACTATTGCATATGCCAATATTTGCAATTTTTGTCCTCATTGCATCTGTCTTTGAGGGAAAATTTATTACCCACCGCATTTGACAAACATGACGAGCATAAGGATGGCAATGGAGGCGGGTGCCCGCGGGCTATTGGGGCAGGGGCAGGGGGGAACTTTTTCCCCCCGTTTAAAAACGGGGTGGGGGCGGGGCATACTCCCCCGCCCTACCCCCTGCCCTGCCACCCATTTGAAAAAAAGAGATATATATATGTACATAATTATATATATAATATTTAATTTAATTAGTTATAAATTTATAATAATGATATTATTAGTTATATGCATCATTTAATGTATATTTGTATATGTAATATAATTGATATTATCAATTATACTACTAATTATACATGTCTATTAATAAAAATTATTAATTATTTATACTAAATTTATTAATACATTTATATTTAATTTCTAACTACACTTAATACAATAACACTTTTTTCTAAAAAAAAAACACAATAATAATTTAGTGATTGTATTTGTATCAAAAGTGAAAACTTGATTATTTTAGTTATATTTGTTTTATCATATTAGATTGTATTCAAATAACTTTTGTTTAATTATTTTTATTAGTTTCAATTGTGAAGTTATAGTGAATAATAATTTGGTGATGTGTTGATATTTTAATACTTGATTATTTGCTAAAATTTAATTATATAACAAAAATTTTTTAACTCCATAGGTGCCCCCGCGGGGGAAGCGGGACGGGGTGGGGCGGGAGTTGGGCGAGGGAAGGGGCAGCGGTGGGGGGAATTAACAGGCAATAGGGCGGGGGATGGGGGAGGGGTCCCCCGTCCCAACCCCGCCCCATTGCCACCCCTAGACAAGCATGTTAAAAACAATCCATTTCTTAGCCTGTCACGTTTGGTACACACGACAGATCTATAATAAGAAACACCCTGTACTCTTCTCATTTTTCAAACTTTTTTAATACCAATATTTAGAGAAATTATTCACAAAATTGGCTAAAATTCAACATCAGATTAAAAGACACTAATTTTAGACTAATAATAAACTACATCTTACATTTTTTAACTTATGTTGATTTACACTTACGTTTTTTTAATCTTTTTGTATATTTTTCATAATTAGTTACCCAGATTTTCTTTGTTCTTTCCAAAATCTAGCTAAGTAGTTATGAAAATATACAGAAAGATAAAAATTGAAAAAACTTGGCAAAAATCAACATAAGTCAAAAGTGATAAGTGAAGTTTATTATTAGGATAAAATTAGGTTCTTCTTAATGTGATGTAGAATTGTTTTCCATTCTATTGTTTGAAGATTTTATACAAAGAAAAAGACAAGTATATAAGATTTAGAGTAAAAAAAAGGAAATAAGAAACAGCATGTGGAGAAACAAAAAACAAAAGAAAAAAAAAAAGGCAATGGAAAATAATAGAATTTTAGAGAGAGTTAGAGTGGTGCTTGGAAATGGGGGAAGGAATTAATGAGATAGGGATTAAGTGAGATTTTGCTAAGTAGTAAGATTTGATTGTACACAACTGGGTTGTTAGGATCATCTTGATATACTTATTATTCTCTTGCAAAACTTAGGATTTAAAATTCTTCCCTAAAAAAGTAAATAAGGTTTGAAGAAAACCAAAATTAAAGCAAAATTTTAAGTGCCGATGAAAAAATAATAGATTGAAGAATGTGGAGATTTTACAAGAAGGGTTGGATGGAGTTTAAAGAAGTAGAAAGAGACTACTGTTTCTTCAGTCGGCATGGTCGAAAAAAAAAAAGAAAAGATGACAATTTCGAATATTAAATGTAAATTGATGATGTGGCTAGTTGTAAACGACTCGGTCTACAGCTCGACCTATAGATTGAGCTGACATAAGTTTTTGCCTATACACTAAAGGATAGTAAATAGTATATGCTCTAAATTAGTATAGACGTTTGGAAAATGATATCAAGAGTGAAATATTTTACTAAAGTTTTTCGTCTCTATCTTTATCTTCAATAAATTTTTTCTTGCAAAAAAGATATTTTATCTTTCAAATGATCAATGTTTTTAAATATAGGCTAAATTTTTTGATTCAAGAGAAGATTTCAAATCTTACAAGGAAGAAAGGGGAAAGGGTAGGGTCTGAGAATTGAACTAGCTAGGAAGCTCGCCATCACTTGTCCCCAAGACCGAGGTATCAACTTATTCTTTCATTTGAAATAAAATAAGAGATCAATTATAATTAATCCCCAAAAGTATACATTGATTCTCACTTTATCCTATAACATTTTTTTGGTAACTTAATCCCTTGAGGAACAAACCTATCCTTATATTATATTAAATTTTTATTTTTATTTTCCTTTTTTCCTTTTCAATTAATATTAACTTATGATTGAATATTGATCACTCCAATTCATTGTAATATTTATTAGGGAATATATTAATGTTTGATTACTTTTAGAAAAATGGTGAGAAAAGAATTCAATAAGTGAAAATTCATTAGAGTTAAAAAGAATAGATAGATATCCAATTAATCAACATGTGAATGTGATTGTAAACAATGAATAATTTATCTAATTATAAGGATAAAAAATAAAATTTTGTAATTTCCTAGATTGAAAAATGGACGAAATTGAATAGAATATAATTGATTTGTAATTGAATAGTTACAAAGGGAAAAAATATATATATATATATATGTATATTCATGTTTGTAAATTAGAATAGACATCCTAAACATTTGATTAACATGGATTGCAACAAATAAAAGAGAGATAGTTAATTTAGAATTTCTATACGTAAAAAAAAAGTAATAATAGAAAATAAAGTTAATTAAAGTTTGATCCTTTGATGAAAATAAAGGAACTTTTTATTTGCTCAAAAGTAGATGTGTCAAAATGGGTGATTTGGGCGGGTTAGAGTTGGTTAAAATGGATAATGGGTATAACTGAGTCAACACATTTATACCCATTTAATTAGATGGGTATAAATGGGTCAGTCAAAAATGAATTGGGTAACCTAATTACCTATTTATGACCCATTTATTTTAACTTTTTGTAAACTCATTTAAATTCATTTTTGCAAACTAAATTATCAATTTATACCATATTCTCGCGAAAGAAATGTTCAAGTTAAAAAATCACTTAATCGTTGCACCCATCATTAGTTTTAAATATTTACTTATAATACTCAATAAGTCTAATTACTAATTTTTTTCACATCCGCACTCTATGTCGCAAAATTACATACTATTTAATAATTAAACAATAAGAATATAAAAATTTGAACTAAATACTATAAAAGTTAATATAAAAACGTAATCCAAAAATTTTGAACCCCTAATATTTTTTTGTGTAAATTTAAAATTTCATTTTGGAAAGGTAGGAAAAAAGGCTAAAACTTGTCATAAATTGGTAATGCTGAAAAATGAGCAAGTTAACAAATTAAGAGAAAATAAAATGATAAGATAAACCAACAAATAATAATAGTAATGAAACAAAAGTAGTTAACATAATAACAAAATGAAAAATCTGAAGAAAAAAAAAGCCGAGGGAAGAGAGGAGGCTTGGGAGAAGACGATTCTAAATGGGTTAATTGGGTTTGATGGATAATCCAATAATACCCATTTAATAAATTGGTATTATTGGGTAACCCATTTATACCTATATGCAAAAATTTAAGATACTCATATCTATCTATTCATGGACGAGTATTGCTAAATGGGTTTGTTTATCACCTATACTCAAGAGTAAGAATTTAAAAAAGAAAAACTAATTTAGAAAAAAGAAATGGGAAAAAAAACAAATATTAGAGGGGAAGTTCTATCTTGCGGGGGGGTTGAGTAACACAAGAGAAGGTTAGAAGACAAATTGAGAATTAGTGTATATGGGATAAATATAAATAACCCAAAAATAAGTGATTAGATTATTTATTGTCCAAGAAACAAGTAGGGATGGCAGTTCTTTTTTTTTTTTGATAGAAAGTGACAAAAATATTATTAATCTGAGATGATGTCCGCAGCAAGCGCGGTAACAATAAAATCTGGAGGGAAGTCCCTCCATATACAGCCATTAGAAATAGAACAAGCATATTTAGCAACACGATGTGCGACATTGTTCAGCTGTCTAGGCACCCATGATGCTTCCCATGTTGCAAAGCTTTGTATATCTCTGAGAATATCATCTACCAGCATTCCACAAGCTGATGCATCTGTCTCTGTAGTTTGAAGCATTTTAACGACTTTTAGACAATCACCCTCAAGAATAATCATGGGCAAATGTAGATCCAACAACAACTCAACCGCGGCCCTTGCAGCATAAGATTCAATAACCTCTGGTGCAAAAATTCCTGGAATTTGCTTTGCCAATCCTGCCATGAAATTACCCTCGGCATCTCTAATGACAACTCCAATACCTGAAATGTCACCCTCAACAAAGATAGCCCCGTCAAAGTTAGCTTTAACATAGCCCGCAGGAGGTCTCTTCCATTGTGACAAAACAGATTGTTGAATGGCAGTGGTATGCTCAGCAGCCATTGGGTTCCTGTTTGCCTCCCGGAATTGACTCAAAAAGTGTAACGAAAAGGATACCAGACTGAGCGGGTCCTTGTAAGATCCATCAAATACAGCCCCATTGCGATTATTCCACAAGTTCCAGAGTATAACAGCAACCAATTCCATTTCTTCCTTCTTTAACTTTATCAGGAGATTTGACAACCAAGATACCACATTATGAGCTGAATTCAACCTGATTTTACTAGATAAAAAACTCAACGCCCATGATTGAATAGCCACTGAACACGTTAAGAAGAGATGATTCATATCATCAGTAGGAGAGTGACACAGGGCACAAGAGGGATCAAGCAAAACTTTTCGAGTGCTAAGTTTGGCATTCGTAGGCAGAATGTCATTGCAAACCCGCCACAAAAAAATCTTGATCTTACCTGGCAAGGTTAAGCCCCATAATCGTTTCCAGATTCCTTTTGCCATTCCATTGCTCCCAGAAGCTATGTCTTGCCAATTTCCGGATTGTTGCGTAATTAGAAGGTAAGCGCTTCGAACACTAAAAAATCCATTTCGAGTAAAATGCTATATGAGTTTATCTTGATTATGAGTGCTACCAATCGGAATACTCTTAATCAATTCAATATCATCTGGCCAGAATAACTCGTGTAATAGGTCCTGTTTCCAAGTTCTGTTATCGCTGTCAATCAGGTAATCCACTGTAGTATCCTCAGGAAACTTATCCGAACGAGATATAATCCTAAAAGTTGTAGGTCGAGGTAGCTAGCGATCTTTTCAAATCTGGATACCTCTCCCATTACCGACCCTCCATCTACTTCCTGTTTCCAAATATTTACGTGCTTCATATATTCCTCTCCAAGTAAATGAGGGACGAGACCCTAGTCCTGCCAAAAAGAATTCCGAGTTAGGAAAATATTTGGCCTTGAAAACTTGATGTAAAAGGGAGGAAGGTTGTGTGGCAATCCTCCAAGCTTGCTTAGTAAGCAAAGCTAAATTGAAGGCCCGAAGTTGTCTGAATCCCATTCCCCCATCCTCCTTTTGTTTACAGAGTTTGTCCCAACTTAGCCAATGAATAGGTCGTCCTTTATCACCATCACCCCACCAAAATTTTGTCATCATTGATTGGATATTTGATAATAAGGAATCTGGAAATTTGAAACATGACATTGAGTAAGTAGGAATAGCCTGAACCACAGCCTTCAGCATGATTTCCTTTCCTGCCTTGGAAAGCCGCTGCTCCTTCCAACCGCTTATTTTTTGCCAGATTCTATCGCGAATAGATGTAAAAACTTCCCTTTTAGAGCGACCAATAATTGTGGGAAGGCCTAGATATTTGTCATGTGCATGAACTTCTCGGATGTTAAGAAAATGAGTAATGCTGTCTCTCACGCTTGGATCAGTATTGGTGCTGAAGACGATGGTAGATTTATCCAAGTTGATTTCTTGACCTGAGGCAGCTTTGTAGATTTGCAATATGGAGCTTACGCATTGGGCTTCTTGAAGGGTTGCCTTCGCAAATAATAGCGTGTCATCTGCAAACAATAAATGTGAGATTTTTGGTCCGTTATGTCCCACTTGAACTCCTGTAATATTACCGCAAAGCATAGCCTCCTGCAACAAGCAAGAAAAGGCCTCCGAGCAAATTAAAAATAAGTACGGGAAAAGCGGATCACCCTGCCTTATTCCACGCTGAGGTTGAAGATGGCCAAATTTATTTCCATTAAGCAGAAACGAATATGATACTGTGGAGATACATCGGAAAATCAAACTAACAAAGATAGGAGAAAAGCCTAAAGCTACCATCATGCTACTCAAAAAAGACCACTCCACTCTATCAAAAGCTTTGCTCATGTCTAACTTAATAGACATGGATCCTTCCTTGCCAGAATTTTTACTGTTTAGAGTATGATTTACTTCATAAGCAATTAAAATATTGTCAGTAATAAGACGACCTGGGATGAAAGCTGATTGAAAAGGAGAAAGGATTCGTGAGAGAATTTGATTGAACCTATTAGCAATAACTTTGGATGCTATCCTATAGACGACATTGCATAAACTAATTGGACGAAATTGAGAAATGTTGGATGGACATTGACACTTCGGAATAAGAACAATATATGTGTAATTAAAGGAATAACATGACATGATAACATGTCACCCGCATGACAGTAGGGATGGCAGTTCTAGGAATGATAACATGACATGAACATGACTCAAAAGAAACCTTATCGAAACATGAGATAAAATTTTTTTTCTCACAATTCAGTACCAAAATAGGTCTCATTGGATCAACTCATAAGTTGATGCAATTAACCTATTAGTAACTTGATAAAAGTCAAGAGTTGACACATGAACTCTAATCTGTGATACAATCACACTTATAACCTTGAATGATTGGCCATATTTGGACTTTATTTTTATATTATATGTTACCGTTATCATCATAACAGTGTATTACTATTACTATACTATTTTTTATGTTTTATCTTTGGAAGTTCCCTTTAGAAATCACACCAAAAAATTTGAATTTAAATTTAAAATCAATTATTTTAAACCTACTTGGTTTTCTCCTATATCTATACCAAATTTCTTTGGATTTTTCCCTTGAACTCACAAATAAAATGGTCTGATTTGGACTTCTTTTCTAAATAGACAATAAAAGCCAAAGGTAAAGGTTATTCACACCAAAATTTTCTAAAAAATTTAATTTTTGGAAAAGAGAAAAAACACTAATTTCATAATTGTTTAGATAGTTTAATCCTTCTAAACAAAATAATAGAGCTAAAAAAGTATTATATTTATTCACAATAAATTGTTGGATTAATTACATTTATATTTACCTCCCATGAGGTTTAGCCAAACTACCGACATAAACACATTTTCCAATCTAGTTTTTCATATTTCCAACCACCTTTTTATCTCACATATATCACAATATAAAAAGTACTGCAGTACTTATTGCAAATAATATTTCAAATAATACTCTATTCAAACACTCCCAGTAATTTTTAATCCATAACAAAAGAAAAAGAAAAAGAAAAAGTTACTTTACGGTGCGATTCTATGAAATTCTCTTTTTCCATCCTTGAGAGCTTGGTTTGGAAACAATTTTTTTTTGAAAGACTACTAATATAATTATTTTCCATTGATAAAAGACTAGTAAGGAATTACTTTCCTAGAAATAAACTAAAAAAGATACTCAAAAAATTTTACCAAATCTGGACGAAGTGAAAAGTAGAAGATAAGAACCAAAAAAAATGGAAGAACATAAAGTTGAACACCTAAGACTCCTTTCACATCCAAGCCCTTTTAGCTCTATCCTTGATGTATTCCTAAATGCTGATAAAAGTTTTGCTCCTTCATCATTCATCTTGCTCTTGTCCATCACCCTACTTTGGCCAAACCCAAATTTATGTCAAGCCAGAAATTCCACTAATTAATGGGATGGTTTTAAACCGTCTCTGTACATATGAATGCACTTGTGAATTTGAAATTGATTGCGAAAGAAACCACATCTAGTTCAATTTGTTGTTCAATTCAGGGATTTTTCATCGAACTTTGAATGGTGGCTCTTGACATCTAAATCTTTCTATTGGATTTCTTGGATTTGATGTTAGTTTTGTTTGAGATAAAGTGTAGGCAACAATGGCGGTCTAAATTTCTAATTTTTGTTTGATTCAAGAGGATGGAAAGGTGTTCGCTAAAGCCTTACAATTGACAAGTTTGGGCTAGGTGTGTGATTTAAAAAACATCCGATGGATTAGGTGTTCTTAAAGGTGTTTTTCAAAATACTATTGCATTCATTGTATTTCAAAAACTTTTTAGATGTTCCATTTGGTTTCGGTATTTTTGGGATGTAAGATTCAAAAAATGACCGGGATATTTTTAAAAAATTTGTTGAACATTACCTGCCACAACCACTCACCACACTTCCCCTCCTCCACTAAGGCCACCCCTTCCCCCTCCTCCTCTCTCCTTTATCCCTCCTCCTTCTCCCTCTTCCTTCCCTTCATTCCTTCTTCTCCCTTGTCCCTCCATTCCCTTCCCCCTTCCCCACAACCCCCATCCTTTTCATTCTCGATCTAGTTACGAGTCGTGACATCTCCATCTGCAACTAGGTCGAGAGAGGTAGGAAGAGGGGTTATAGGGAAGGGAGAAGGGAGGAGAGGGAAAGGAATGGGAGCAAGGAGAAGATGAAAGGAGGAATAAGGGAAGGAAGAGGGAGAAATGAGAGGAAGGAGAGAGAAGAAGAGGGGAGGAAGGTGGATACGATGGAAGAGGAAGGAGGGGAATGGAGTGGCAAGTTCTACTGTGTGGTGGATAGTGATGGTATGTGGAACAAGAAAAAAGGAATAGGTTTGTTTTATTTATTTTTATTAAATGTACTTGAAATTGTGTGTATTTGAAATAATTTTTGAGATATTTTTGAAGTATATTATTGTAGATTAAAAAAAACAAAAATTAGTTCGTGGAAAACTTGCCAATCTAAGCACAGTCAACATAAGGTAGAAGAAGAGATATGGTTTTGAGGAGTATATTAGAACTCCTAAAAAGTCTCAAAAGGTTTCGTTAGAATTGAAATAGTCAATATTTCAGGAAAAAATAATAATTGAGGTAGTCAACATTAGCTAACTGAGGGGAGAATTGTAATGGTTACAAGTTTATGGTTTTCAAGGGTGTCTTTTAATTTTGTCGAACTTGAGGGTCTGACTTGTAATTTGGTCATACCACAAGGGAGCTAAATGTAATTGATCCCAAATTGTTTTGGAGTCCCTCCTAAATTTATCATGAACATAGTTTAATTCCCTCATAAATAAGTTATTAGTACCAAAATTTTTTGAAGGCCTTCCTGAATGTAAAATGAAAGTAGTTTAGTTGCATCCTAAATTGAATATTTGAACAAAATCTCCTGTATATATATAAAAAGGAGTTGGTGTTTGACTGTTGGTTATTTTTCATCTGCCTTTTTTAGGGGCAATTTAGGTAACATGTCGGCATAGCACAACTGATCCAGCTTTGAGTGCAAGCATGCTATACTGATTGCTATGTGAGTTGACAAGCGTACCCTTGGTGGGATGACGATTATATTCTCAAATTTTACTTATGTGGTAGTAGTGACAGTTTTACCTTTTTAACCATCCGTTAGATCCGTATTTAACACAAAAAGGTAGTTGGGTGAACTTGGAACTATTGCAAACACTAAGTCAAGCAATTGAACTTGTGCAAAGAGTGGGACTAATTAAATTCAATAATCGAAGCATCATTAAGACTATATGAATGTATCAAGATGATGATTAATTGACTACTCCATAGTGGAGGTGTAACTGTAGACGTTTTCCTCTCCTAAACTTCTACATGTGCAATTGAACTCATACAAAGAGTGGGTTGATTAGAATGAGCAATTATGGCATCTTTAAGATAGGATTAATGCATGAGAGATGAGGAATCTCTTGGAAAGCATCTTTGAAGTGTAACTGCAAAACTTTTTCCCTTCTATAGCATTTGTTGAGCTGATTTTTGAGGTAGCTACAATAATGGGGGTTGTTAATACAAAACATCATTGGTTCAGCTGGTTATGGTTCATACCATAGGTTGTTCCTCTTTCCCTTTCCTTTTTCCATTTCAATCCTTCGTGAAGGTATGCTTATTCTGCTACCCTCCTCCCTCTTATGTTCCTTGATTAGATTTGTTAAAGTTTGTCTTTTGTTATTTAAGTTCTTTGATTCAAAAATCTGATGTTCTTTTTTCCATATTAGCATTGTTATATATGCATGATAAGATATCAATGGATTGTATTTTTTTTTTTTGGAAGCTACTTTTGTTTAATTGTTCCAGTTTTGGTGGAAGCAGGTTTAATTAATCATTGGATCCTGATGATCCCACTATTAAGGTTTGCTTTTCATATCCTCATATACTTATGATATATTAAATAGTCTAAATTTATATACAATTCTGATCTCCTTTTCATGTCTTACTCCAATTAGCTGTGGGATGATCAAGTCAAAAATTGTCTCCGAATGCTTGAAGGCCATAGTATTTGAGTCATGTGCTTTCATCCTAAATTTCCTATTATAATCATTGGTTCAGCTGATGATATTGTTCCAGGTATGCTGTGCAACAACCTACAGGTAATTTATACATTTGAAAACTCAACTTATTATTATTCACTTTGTGAGAGTCTCAATGCAACTGTTTCAAAAGTTTCATTTCATTCCAAAATAATTTGATGCAAGGGCTTTGTTTGGTATTATTATTATAATACTAATGTGATATCATCATTTTAGTAGCCTTGATCTTCTCTATTTTTTTTTTGGCACTAGGTTCCCTCATTTTTAAGAAAACAATGTTTTTGATTCTATACAAAATCATGCTTTATTTCACAGTGAATTACCGATTAAAGCACTCACTTGTTATGAATGATGAGTTCTATATATTTAGAAAAATAAATTAGAGTATTACATATTAACAATTTTCTTTTACTTTGTTCCATGTTCTTTTCAGCTGAATATTACAAATTTGTTGATTGCTACTCCAATTACTCATGCACAACACAAGTATCAACTCCCACGCATTGCGTGGGACTCTTTCCTAGTGTTGAAAGATAAAGAGTGTGTTTGGATTGAAATGATTTGAAAAAAAATAATTTGCTTCACAAATCCCAATCACCTTTTTATCTTCCTAATCACCTTTTTATCTCACATACATCACATCACAAAAAGTGCTACAGTAATTATCTCAAATATATCATCCAAATAAACTCCTATCCAAGTCTTTTCAAGAATCCACACCAAATTTTAAACAAAAATAAATTTTCAACTTCCGTCCTGGCAATTCCCTAGAATATGAAGTTTGTTGCTTGATATTTCATTAGTAGTTTGCAGGTTTTTGTGAGCCAAGATGAGATAGATGAGTTCCACGCCCAAATTATTATATCCAACTCAGTAAAGAACTCAGCAAAAAGATTAGTGGATGAGAGTGGTTCAATCGATCAGTAAGTGATTGAACTATTGGGTAGCTAAAATAATATATTAATTATCTTATTATGTCTAAAGTTTATAAAAGAAAGTGTTTTTCAATATTAATTATTGTATTCAGAAATATATGTTTTCAATATATAAACATCAATAAAAGACTCAATTTCATTTTTCAGATAAAGGTCATGTAGTCAAAAACAAAATAAAGCTGTTTTATTTAACAATACAACAAACTTTTAAAGAAATAACTTTATTTTTTAGGTTAAATACCAAAAAGATTATTGTGGTTTGCTGAATATTCAAATTAACTTCCTATGATATGGAAATCTATATTTTAGCCCCTTGTGATTTTAACTAAATTAAAACTTGGACAAAAACTATCTAAACTAATAGCTGCATGCGATGTTAGAATTGCCCTTTATAAATAATATGATTAAATACCAAAAAACCCCTTGTGATTTGTCAAATGTTTAACTTAACTCCCCATGGTTCAAAAACTTACATTCTAGCCCCATGTGCAAACAATTTCAATAAGTCCTTTAACAACTACATTATTAATTTTCTATGATTTGGAAACTTACATTATAGCCTCTCATAATAAGCAATTTCAATGAGTCCTTTAATGACTACATTCTTCTAGCAAGAGAAATAGCTGTCATAGGAATGTTTGAATAGATTAGGAGAAGGCTAATGCAACAAATTCAAGTTAGTTAAAACCACAGGGATTATAATGTAGGTTTTTGAACCATAGGGGATTAGATTGAACATTCGACAAATTACAAGGGGTTAGAATGTAGGTTTCCTAACCATAGAGAGTTAAAGTTGAATATTCGGTAAATCATAAGGGACTGTTTAGTATTTAACTCTTGTTCTTTTATTACTATTTTTTTGCCTAAATATGAAATTGTTCCTTAAATATACAATTATTGTCATGTGATGATAATATTTTTAGGTTAAAAGTTAATATGATTTACTGTACAATAAGAAAGTAAACAAATATAGTTAAAGGGGTATTTGGTTGACAAGCAAAAGTTTGGCCTAGTGGTAAAATCTTTGCTTATTTAGTTGGACGTCCAAGGCTAAAACCTTGACAAAACATATATTCCCACCCAAAAGCAAAGGCCTATCAGGTCAACCCAAAATTCGACCAATTTCCTGGGCGAACTGATGGGTCAAATGAGTTTAAGCAAGTTGTTATTTATCTGGTCAATTAAGGGTCCAGCTAGACCTAGTGGCTGTCCAGTTCATTGCTGGGTCGGATCGGGTTTAATAAGGGCACTCCATGCTGCTACTTTTTTGAGAGAGAGCGAGCAATTGAGATGACCAAATCCTCTAATGAAAAGATCAAGACATCGTGCTACAGTGCAGGTCTTTGACTATGTGAAAAAAAAAAGTCATTAATATAGCAACCATTGAAACTGATGAAAATGATTGAAAATTCTAATAGTCCTTTTTAGGTATTTTTTGTTTTTTTAATCATTTGTTTAATTTTTTTAAGTGTAAGTGAGAGGAATTGAACTGAGACTTCTCACTTACATTTTCTCCCTCGAAACATCCAACCTATCACTCTCTCACCTTTTTAGATACTTTACCTATGATTATAATCTAATTGTCTCTTAACTCTTGCCACATTATTCAATGATTAAACTTTTAATGTCATCCAAAGGGTGACTAATTCCTTTTGTATATCTAACGACGAAATTGAACTTACGGTTATAAGATCCAAAAGGAACTATAAAACTCCTCGAAAATACTATAATGTAGTTATTAAATCCGATCCGATAAGGAACCGATAGAGGGATTGGGTCAATGGGTCACTGGTTCAATCATTGAACTTGTAAGTATTGATTTAATATTTATAAATATAAAATAGTAATTTTAATACACGTAAAATATCTAATAAAGTTCTTTTAGATACTAATTATTGAATTAAAAAAAAGATAATGAATATATAGATATTAACAGAGGATTTAATTTCATTTTACCATACTTTTACATAAATAAATAATATAGTCAAATATAAAACAAAATTGTATCACTTGTTTTAAAAAATATAACATTATTTTTTCATTATTTTATTTTTGTTTAAAAATAAAGTAATTTTTTAACTATTCAAATATTGTCATTTTGAAAGTTAAAAGGATTAATTGAATAATTAAAAAGGTAAGAAAATTTATTTAAAAAACATTTAGTTGTCAAATAAAATCTAAGCAAGTGGTAAAGTCTTATGTACATTTAAATGATGATCCAATGTACAAATCTTATCAAAAGCATATATACACTTTGTTTCAAAAACAAAGACCCACAATCATGGAGAGAGAGAGAGAGAGAGAGAGAGAGACTGAGTCAATTAGAAAATCGAACGATTGCTAGTTGAACCATCGGGTTAAATAGGTTTGTATGGGTTTGATCGAATTAATTCCTTGTCTGATCAAACTAGAGACCTAGTCCAGTCTGATGCCCAAGTCATTGGGTCGAGTCCGGTTTAATAACTTATGGTGTATTATGTAATTTCCCCTCCATTCTACCCGTTAAGAAATCACATTCGTGTTGCATCAAAAAATTTCCAACAAATTTCCATCTAGAAGCCAGTCAACATACCGAACATGAATACATGAGATAAAGGATAAGCCATGAAGAATGATTCCGAAGTGTTAATGGTATGTTGCAAGCATCTTGTGCTGTAAAATATTTTGATAGACAATCATCCATACAAAATTTAACGCTTTTTGAATTTCAAAACAAGTCAAGACAGTCTGATTGCTTAAAAGCTATCCTGTGCTTGAGCGAAAGGCCCAGTGAAAAGAAAAAGGAAAAAAGAGTGATACGTAGTGCATGTAGCTGAGCTAAGTATAGAAAAGAAATATAGGATAAGCAGCAAAAAATGACGAATCCGAAGCACTGAGTTGACAAAATTGATCTTGCCTTAAGAAAAAGGAGAAACTTTAGGACCTTTCAGTTGTTGACTTGTAAAAATATCCCAAAATTTCTTTCGTTAACATAGTCTTAAACAATCTCAATTCTTGAACGGAAAAAGTTTGGAAGAAGTAAACTTATCATTTTATTTGACCACCCAAGGAAAAATTTAAATTAAAACCAATGATCTTGAGCATTATGAGCATCCTTCCTAGAAGCCAAAAAAAAAAAAAAAAATTCAATCCCCATCTATTTTTTTAAATTTTTTAAAAAAAATGTTTTCATGTAATTGTTCAGTCAACAAACGTAAGTATGAGCTTCAGTAAATTTTCTTTTAAAATAATTATGCATATGATTGTAGAACTGCAACTTAACACACATGCAGAATAATATATACAGGATTTGGGCCTTTGCAGAAGTACTAAAATGTTAGTAATACTACATTTTAACTGTTCCTAGCAAGATAAGATCTCATTGTGACCATGCCCATTTCAGCAAGACAAAGGGATAACAAAGGCACAATAAAGATTAGATTACAATATTAATTTCAAGTGATACTAATGACCCTTTAATGATCTTTAAAAGAGTAATCCTAAAATAAAAGGTACTTCCAATGATCTTTTTTCCTAGATATATTTCTTATTTCACTTGAGGTGAGAGAATTTAGAATTTCAAAAAGAATTGGGATCCAAAAAAAAAAGAGAGCAAAAAGGAATATCTACAATCTCTATGACCATGACTAGTTCTTGTGAAAGCAATCCCCACTTATGTGAAACAATTCCCTCCTGATTGAGAAACGTACAAAATACAATTGACACTGAAATATTGCAAATCCAACTCATCATTTAGATCATATTGCAGACAAGTTATTGTGGAGGGGAAACTGGAGAATGAGTGTCAAAATCATTCTAGTAAGCAGTCCCAGAATATAATCCAACAAAGCCCCAACTCCAAATAGATTTTTCAAATCTACGAAATATACTCAGGCAGAGCATGTAGCACAGAGTTGAGTGATCTGAAGCATAATTTAAACTGAAGCAGATGATAATCTGATAAATATATGATATGTACAAGTGGCCATGTGAAATCTCTTCAGAGCCTGTATCTAAAGATCAGTTAAACAAGCTTAGGAGTGTTTGGATAGCACTATTATCTCAAATAATATTTCACTTGCATCATAAACACATTTCCCAACTCACCTTTTTATATTTCTAACCACCTTTTTATCTCATATACATCACATCACAAAAAGTGCTACAGTAATTATTCCAAATAATTTTTTAAATAATACCCTATCCAAGGAATGAGACAGCTGTAGACCAGAGTTCCTTAGAATTTGAGCAAATTGTGACAACTTTGTATCCAATTAAAAAATGATAAATCACAAAGTTCAAAAAGCTTTGAACTCTTACACCACTCAGTGTTGGGGCAGCTGCCCTCCTGACATCATTTTCCGTTCAGATAAGAAGATTCACACCCTATAGGGAGTCTTCTGATGGATTGGTGGGAAAGTTACTACTCAAGCATTTCAGATGTGCCAACTTAGAACCCTTCAGACGAATGCCTCTCAATTCGATCAGGCTATATTTCATTGAAAGGTCTGACAAGCCTCATTTGCAGCATTTGTCATCTAAATGGAGACAAACAAGGCGATAAGGCATTTTGATCATCACAAGGTTAAGAGCAATTAACACACTCCAAAAAATGAAAGCAGCAGATTCAGAAGTATATGCATGATTATAGAGTAAGGACACATGATGACTTAAAAATCCAACCAGGAGTTTTCCCATGTATTGGCTTATCCATCTGTCTGTTCGTTACCTTGTAATTTACCTTGTAAGCAATGGGATTCACAATTTCACAAGTTTAAAATAAATGGCAATCATGAAGACCTCTTTCACAATTTCACAAGTTTAAAATAAACAATGGGATTCACAATTTCACAAGTTTAAAATAAATGGCAATCATGAAGACCTCTTTGATTCTATTGATTATGAAAATTTGATGAAATCACAAATAAATCAGAAGTGGCAGTGAAAATCAAATCAATTTTCTTGAATCAGTATAACTTCATCACAAAGAGAAGTACCTCATGAGTGAAAATCCCTATAGCCAGCTAGAATCATCTTTCATGCAGCTTCTGCGAGAGCTCTAAGCCTCAAGAAACTCTATCTGTCCTCGTCGTATATTTTCCAGGGACTCACCAATGTGAATGTAGACTCTCAAACTAGACTTAGAATTGCATTTGACCATATGAAGAAATGACATCAGACAATGAGTTGCACAATGAGAATAAACCGATGCAGAAAGCATTGCACTCACACAGACTTGTTCCTTAACCTTCTCATTTTGGAATTAAAGTGCAAGAGTCTTCCTTTTGAGAAAGCCCGGACAGATCCCCCCAAGTAAAAAAGTTTTCCTACTTTTTCTAGTCCAGCTGCAAAGGATGACTTGAACTGGGCCAATTTAAGACCTAAATCTTGGGATCGCATAATCTTAGATAATATAGCAAAGGTTCCTCAAAAGATGCCTTGCCTTAGCTATTCACAGTGTGTCTTGTGAGCAAAAAACAGTGAGCTACCATCAGGCCTTCAACAGCGTTTTCAATTCCACGTTACTGATTCTATGCCAAGCCTTGCTGAGTCCAAAGCACAACAAATATGAATAATGTACAGCATAAAAAGAGTTAGTAAAATTCAATTCTTAGAAGATAATAACATCAATCAATGCTTGATTTTTAAAGGAATGAAATGGTAGAATTAGTTCTTGAGAAGTTAATACTAACATAAGAGTGCAAGTAGCTTAGGTGGAACCCAGCATCTCAAGTTACTGCCACTGGAAAACCTTTTGCACCTGCAATATAGCCCAAATCAAATTTCATTCAAGGGATCAAGCCATCTTAAACAACGTATCTAGACTTTGGATCTTGTTCAGATCCCTCAAATATTATAAGAAAACTGGTTTCAATAGGAATAGTCCTTACATTCTTTTTTTTTTTTTTTACTTGTTTGTTGTTTTTCTAATTTTAGTTTGTTTGCAAGTACCATCAAGGTATTTGACTTGCCCATTTAAAGGACTTGAGGATTTTTACAGAGTTCGAAAAATAACTCCAAGAAATTTGCATGGACATTCCTTTTCACTGGGAGATTGCCATCCACATGAACTGTATTGCCAATGGGGTAGATCCTTCCCCTCAAAAATTCACTACCTGATTGAATGATATCTATTACATATTCATGTATAGTTTTAGCGTCAAACATTACCTCTCCTACATCAAAATATTTGGCCTTCTCCAGGTAGGGTCCATTACCCTGATTTGTTTTAAAGACACAAAAAAAGAAATATCTTAAGATAGACTCGAGAAATTTATGCAACCTTGAGATACTAACCATGTAATCTAGCTTTTACATCAATGTGACGGCCCCACCTCCCCCTAAGGCGAATCAAAGGGTTCGGCGGGTCGCCTGCCCAACTCTCGCCGGGACTCAGTGAGTCGATTCACACAAACCCAACATAGTACGCGCGATAGGACTCAAAGAAAATGAACAATCGGAAACTACTAAGGTGAGAACATGCCTACCAAACCATAAAATCATAGTCTCAACGAAATACATTTAATAGACAAGGTTAAACACTTATACATATATTTACATTGAAGTCTTGAACAAATTAACCTACAGTGCGATCCGAGGTACTCATACTACACAAAATACAATTAGGGCTTCATTTTCAAAAGAGTTAACAACATGACATATATACTAGCTTGACCATTTTCCTCCAAAACCGTGATTCCCAAGTTTGTCTCCTGTAAGGAAAACAAAGGCAACAGAAAGGGGTGAGCTTACGCTCAATGAGGTACCAAACATATAGGGGAAAAATCATGGCCTTTCACGTTTAATCAATCAGATACATATACTAGATACAAAGGAAAGCATTTAGACACAGTGATTCAAAGGGAAAGGATACAAGTGGCTCTCAGGAGCCAGATTTCCATTTGCAGTACTTGATCCGAACCCGTTGACTCTCCGTCAACGTAAATAGAACCAACATATCCGTAGACCCCACTTTACACCAATTTCCGTCCACCAAACATACCCCTACCGGGCCCTAACTCCATTCAGGAACAGTAATGGTAATACTCGAGTATACCGGAATCAAGAGTTTCAATACCCAAATATTCCCAAAATTGACTACCGTGGTTCGTTATCTAATCGACTAGGCCCTTGCCGGCCCGACTTGAGTAACTAGCCACAGGTGTTGAGTTCAGAGGTTACAGAAAAGGTCGTTGGATACCAGCCTCCAAACGATGTCCGAACAGACTCAGATACAGTTAACAGATTATACACAGTAAATAGGCATATGGACAGACAAGAGAACGAGTGTGATAAAGTACACGCTCGTCTCAAACAGAATAAACAGATAGTGCAGTCATTTAAATCGCAGATTACAGGGGCAGAAACCAAGTTAAACAGCAAATGAGGAGAGTGGTACACTCACCGGTTCAAGTACAGATACTTCAAAAGTTTTCACTTCAAACTGGCTTTAATCGCCAAGAAACCCTAAAATCATCAAAGTAAAACAATTGAAGGTTTCACATCCAAAATCGAGTAAACGGAATGCACAAGTGAGACTCGACTACATGTCGTACGCCTTTCCAGGTTAAGTACTACTCCCTCCGTCCCGTTTTGTTAGTCTTGGTTTTTTTTTTCACACAGATTAAGAAAGTGTAATTAATTTGGTTGGAAACATAAATTTAGATTAATAATTTCCTAAAATACCCTTATGCTAATCACAAAGAGTGCCAATTAATATCAGTTACAACTAATGGTGCCAATAAATATCAGTTACCGCCAATAGTGCACCCTGATTGTTTCAATTACCGCCAATAGTGCCAATAAATATCAGTTGCCGCTAATACTCCATTTCATTTTCAATCATCCGCCAATAGTGGATTCAAGTTCTTCCCACCAAAATTATCTTCAATTTTTACACTGAACTCTATAAATATGGCAACTAATTAAGCTTAAGCAAAGGCAATTAAAAATGGATAATTCATCCATAATTAGTGCCATCGATTTGAATATTTTGCCAGAAAACGTCTCCTCAACTTTGCAAAAAAATACTTTCATTGATTTAAATCATCTTCCAGAAGATTTAAATCACCGATTTCAACTTGGGCAAAAAAATCCTCTGCATTTCAAAGACAACTTGTGCACATTCTTGACTCGTTGAGATGAGATCATATTCTTTTGTTGGTGTTTCATTAGAAAAATTGTGAGAATATGGATGGTTTTTCAAATTTTCACTCATGATTTTGTAAATAATGATGGCATTATTTGTTTCCCTCCTGATATAAATAAATTTCAAAGAATAACAAAGATAGACTTTTCATTTATCTATGTATTGGAAAAGCTCAATGTATTCAATGTAGTGGGTTAGTATTTAATAACAATGTATTAATAACAAGATATTTAATAAGGGTATTTTAGACAATTTGAAAGATTACTACCTTCCTTAGTGGGAAAGTGGACTACAATTTGGGACAGACGAAAAAGGAAAACAAGACTAACAAAACGGGACGGAGGGAGTAGTACAAAAGAATAAAATATGACTTTTGAGCAAAAAGATAACAGTTGGTCCTAGGGTTACAAACAACCCCCAAAACCCTTCATTTGTACTAAGATCAACTCAATTGAAAGAATCGCGTAGCCCTAAAATTTTGGGCAGCATGCCCTCTGTATTTACCTATTTTCCCAGCCACTTATGGCTTCATTATTTTCCTCAATCAATTCCAAAGTCATACGCAATATAAATTCATCACAACAGCTGTTCAATAGGTTCAAAGTCATTCAAGTACAAGATTTAACTAGGAAAATGACCGGAAATGAGCTTTAAGCTAAGGAACCAAAAAGACAGATTCACTGCTACTTAGCGTATCGGACATAATCGAAACTACGCTTATTGGATTGAAGTACAAGTTATATCGTTTTGAAGCTAAGACAGAGGGCTATATCTTTGATGAAGACTACTTAGTCCAGTTCTCACCCTAACTAGGTCAAATTTACTAAAATAACCCCAAATTTTCCAGTTCGGAGCTCACTGTGAAATTCAACTAGCAGTCTCGATTCATTCAAGCATATCTCAGCACACACAAATCCGATTTAGGTAATTCTAAAGCCATTTGAAATCTAAGATACAAGGCTACAATTCTTAAGAAGACATCGACAACCAAATCAGTAGTATTCCCGGTCAAAC
The DNA here is from genome assembly GCF_003713205.1 of Coffea eugenioides. Taxonomy (NCBI): domain Eukaryota; kingdom Viridiplantae; phylum Streptophyta; class Magnoliopsida; order Gentianales; family Rubiaceae; genus Coffea; species Coffea eugenioides. The sequence continues at coordinate 64,055,407 of NC_040036.1, forward strand.
TAACCAATTACAGAAGCTGATTATCAGTTTCGGACAGAAACAGGGCAGCATGGGTATTTCAGTTGTTTCACAGGCTACATTCCTCCGATTGGGATGAAATTTTGCAGGCAACTATAAAACATTATTATTTACAACTTTGATGTTTTACACTAAAGCCAATTCGGCCTCTAACTAGGAGAAACAGTACCAAACAGAATGGGGAAAAATGGAAACCCTAATCTGGAATTTTCCGCACAAAGTGGAAATTTCCGCAATTCGCTACAATTTACGCACTATAGCTTCATTCTAGATCATTCCCAACCATCATCCTTGGCCAACCAATATTAAACATATGAAAACAGAAAAATCATGAATAAATAGAAAAATTCACCAATCTCCACCAAAAGTCATGGAATTGCCCACAAAATCACCTCTTAGACTACTACAAGCCACTAATTACACATCATTAAGAAGAAAAGAGAGGTTCCTTAGCTACTCACCTTATCAACTCAAGAAAGGAGAAAACTTAGCACCTTGGTCTTCCAATCCACTTCACTAACAACCTCACAATCACTAAACTAAGGGTTTTTATGGAGAAAATCCAAGTTTACTCGGTTGAACTAAGAGATTGAACAAGATTGGAGGCAAGAAAAATTGAGAGTTTTCTCTTCTTTTCTCTTGAAGATGGCCGGCCAAAGAAGCTTGCAAATGAAGATGGTTTTGGTCAATTTTTGTATTAATTGGTAAAGTGGTGAATAGTGGTCAAATGCAAGATTGAATCTCCAAGTGACACTTGTCACTCTCATTAATGCATGGCTATCCTTTTGTCTCTCCAACTCTCATCCATTGGGTAACCTCTAATTATCTCTTAACACCTGCTAAAATAAATCCGATATCCAAAACTTAACCTAACTGGCCGAATTTTACAGAACTTTCCGCATTAGCGGGTCCCACGTCCGGTATACGCTCTTAATTTCTCAAAAACTAACCGATACTAGAAAAATCATTTTAACAACTATATTTACTCATAAAAATTATTTTTAAAATTTTTTTGAATAAAGAAAATGGGGAAAAAGCGTGCAATTAAAAGAAAATAAAACCTAGAAATTAAGAAATTACGGGTCCTCACACTCTCTCCCTCTTAAAGAAATTTCGTCCTCGAAATTTTTTCTTATCAACGGAAGCTATCAAAATCTAATGTACCCCACGGATCGTACCTTCTACGTCTTCAGATGAGTCAGGGGCCTGATGGTGCTCTAAAGAATATACCCGAGCCGGTACCTTCAATCCAGCCCCTTCCTTTTCCGACTGTCCAGGGTTAGTCTTAGTTGGTTGCGGGGTCCCTTTTCCTTTTCGCAATCGAACTGGGCAGTCAGCAATCCGATGATCGGCACTTCCGCAGCGCAGACATTTTCCTTATTTCTTCCAACAATTTGCCTCCGTATGATTTGGCCCTCCGCAATATCCACAGGGACCACGAGTAGTAGAGACCGGTCCCCCCTGAGAGACATCATTCGACACCCTTGGTTGTCGTACTCCCCCGTTTTCCTTTCCAATCTTAGGGGGTGTACTTGTACCTTCTTGCTCAGAGCTACTCCCAGGAAAGCCCCTTTTCTTGGCTTGGAAGTTTTTCACCTGCAGCCTAGCATTCTCTACTCATTGCGCCTTCTCTACGGCATTGCTGAAGGCGTTAATTTGGGTTACGGCTAGATCTTTCTGGATGTCCACGTTCAGACCCTGGACGAATCGCCGTATTCTTCATTGCTCGGTCACGATGAGTTCGGGCGCGAATTTGGATAGCCGAGTGAATTGGCTCTCGTACTAGGCCACTGTCTGGGTCCCTTGACGAAACTGGATAAATTCATCCTTCTTTTCTTCCTGAACTAAAGGAGGGAAGAATTTAGCGTTGAACTCCCGCATAAAGTTCACCCAAGTCCTGGGCATTTGCTCTCGGTCCCACTTTTGTCGTATTACGTTCCACCAGGAACGGGCCGCCCCTTCCAACTGGAAAACAGCAAAAGTCACCTGCCGTTCCTCCGTGTAGTGCAGGGCAGCAAAGATATCCACCATTTTCTCTAGCCACCTTTCGGCTACATCTGGATCGGGTCCCCCAATAAACTTTGGTGGGGCAAACTTCTGGAACCTCTCGAGGGCCCGGTCCTCGCTCTCCACGTGATTACTAGGATTTCCAGAGTTGGGGTTAGGGTTGTGACTCTGTTGGTGCACCATTTGGGCTAGCAAATCAGTCATTTGCTGCATGGCAGCAGGTATTTGGACGTTGGGGTCAACCCTAAGTTCAGGGTTTGGTACAAACGAGGTTTCCCCAGTGCCCCTTTCAGACGTGGGTTGCCGAATTCCACGCCCACGGCCTCGTTCACTACGAGTGCCCTACATTGATCTAAGTCAATCTAAGGTCGAGGTGCAAAGATAATATTAAAGATAATTATAGGCATAAGCAAATAACAAGAGGTACATACAGATCAAAAGCATATATACACACAACTGTCCCGAACCAGTTACACAGTAGCAGTCAATTAGATACAAATATGAGAGATCCATGAAAGTAGCGTGGTCATCCAAAAGTACTATAGACAGACTAGGTCACAAGTACAAAAATAACTAACGAGAAGCTTTTCCCCCTATAGGGCTCCGTCCATAATCTACGAGAATGCCACAATTTATATCTTAATCCAGGTTAATCATACTTACGAACACCCGAACAAACCACATGAAGTTCCATAGAATCGCATTTCTAGTTCGCCCAAGTCCTTTCTAACCTAGGCTCTCATCTCTTTCGTATCCGGGCGCAAGAATCCCATCTAAGATAATTCACAACTCGAGCCGGCCGGTCCCAAGTGTAAATCATCCATATTAAAGATTCCTACCCGACATACATACCTAGTTTCCTCAAGTCCCATGATAAAGACCTTTACACTTATGACATGCACGGTTCATAACTTATGCTTGAAAGAGCACTCATACCTTTCGACGCATTCACGAAAGCAGGACCATAACACCACTTGGCCCAAACTCACTCAGCGCAGAGACCACGCGAAGTGGTTTTGATACCAACTGTGACGGCCCCACCTCCCCCTAAGGCGAACCAAAGGGTTCGACGGGTCGCCTGCCCAACTCTCGCCAGAACTCAGTGAGTCGATTCACACAAACCCAACATAGTACGGGCGATAGGACCCAAAGAAAATGAACAATCGGAAACTACTAAGGTGAGAACATGCCTACCAAACCATAAAATCATAGTCTCAATGAAATACATTTAATAGACAAGGTTAAACACTTATACATATATTTATATTGAAGTCTTGAACAAATTAACCTACAGTGCGATCCGAGGTACTCATATTACACAAAATACAATTAGGGCTTCATTTTCAAAAGAGTTTAACAACATGACATATATACTAGCTTGACCCTTTTCCTCCAAAACCGTGATTCTCAAGTTTGTCCCCTGTAAGGAAAACAAAGGCAACAGAAAGGGGTGAGCTTACGCTCAATGAGGTACCAAACATATAGGGGTAAAATCATGGCCTTTCACATTTAATCAATCAGATACATATACCAGATACAAAGGAAAGCATTTAGACACAGTGATTCAAAGGGAAAGGATACAAGTGGCTCTCAGGAGCCAGATTTCCATTTGCAGTACTTGATTCGAACCCGTTGACTCTCCGTCAACGTAAATAGAACCAATATATCCGTAGACCCCACTTTACACCAATTTCCCAACCATCATCCATGGCCAACCAATATTAAACATATGAAAACAGAAAAATCATGAATAAATAGAAAAATTCACCAATCTCCACCAAAAGTCAGGGAATTGCCCACAAAATCACCTCTTAGACTACTACAAGCCACTAATTACACATCATTAAGAAGAAAAGAGAGGTTCCTTAGCTACTCACCTTATCAACTCAAGAAAGGAGAAAACTTAGCACCTTGGTCTTCCAATCCAACAACCTCACAATCACTAAACTAAGGGTTTTTATGGAGAAAATCCAAGTTTACTCGGTTGAACTAAGAGATTGAACAAGATTGGAGGCAAGAAAATTGAGAGTTTTCTCTTCTTTTCTCTTGAAGAATGCAGGCCAAAGAAGCTTGCAAATGAAGATGATTTTGGTCAATTTTTGTATTAATTGGTAAAGTGGTGAATAGTGGTCAAATGCAAGATTGAATCTCCAAGTGACACTTGTCACTCTCATTAATGCATGGCTATCCTTTTGTCTCTCCAACTCTCATCCATTGGATAATCTCTAATTATCTCTTAACACCTGCTAAAATAAATCCGGTATCCAAAACTTAACCTAACTGGCCGAATTTTACCGAACTTTCCGCATTAGCGGGTCCCACGTCCGGTATAAGCCCTTAATTTCTCAAAAACTAACCGATACTAGAAAAATCATTTTAACAACTATATTTACGCATAAAAATTATTTTTAAAATTTTTTTGAATAAAGAAAATGGGAAAAAAGCGTGCAATTAAAAGAAAATAAAACCTAGAAATTAAGAAATTACGGGTCCTCACAATCAACCTTGTAATAGCCCCGAAGCTTGGGAGAATAGCTTATGCTCATAGTGATTCATAGATAGGAAACTTCACATGTCTTCAGAGACTTCATCAGATCTATAGCACTAGAGCAACTGTCTGACAAACCACAGTTGCATTAGAGAACTAACAGCATAAAAGAATGTAATCTCGTAGCTAGTAACATAGTTCAACAGACTAGTATAGCCCAGTAGGGGATAAAAACTAACTCCAAAACTAAGGCATGCACAACCTCAAAGTAAAACAAGTAATTTTAGCATTCAGCTGCAAGAAGGAAGATATGAAACTTCATTGTTCAATCACTGCATACCCAGTAAAATTAAAAATACCAGATTGCCTGTTATTTTACCTAGAAGTTCCATTTGGAAGATATATGAAGAAATTGCTTTAGGGCACTACTTGATAGTTCAACCATAAGACAAGCTTGACTATTTGTTGATAATTCTTGATATTTAAGGCACTAATGACTGAAAAATGAATGGAAGCTTTACGGGTGATTTTCCTGTCTATTTTCCACTTTACAGAATACTACAGGGGGTTAAGTGAATAATATTGAACAATAGGAGCATTATGGTGTGGTCAAATGCAAAACCATGGGTAATAGTAATTTCCCTTTAGAATATTGAAAGACAAGCCAAGATAGTCTTGATTGATAACAAGTTCTAGTACTTTGTTTTAGCAAAAAACGACTTTACTTGTCTAGAAGTTTCGCTCCTGTATACAAACTAGAACTGAATTTAAAATTAAAAAAAAATCAGAGTAGGAAAAACAAAAGTCCAGAACTGAATTTAAAGATGTCCTGGATATAAAACAGGACTGGATATGCAATGTATCTACTAAGTGCATAAGCAGGGTAGAAAGAAAACAAGATGAGCAAAATTGAAGAAACTTCATGTTGCTCAGAAAATTGAACTTTCAAAAATTTCAGCTGCAATTCTCAACATAGCCATAATTTATAAATCACATCAACACGAAAACGTATCCTGCAAGAACTACATCTGATCTCCCAAAATCTCAGTTGTTGGGCAGCCACAAGTAAACGTAGGAGGGAAAAGAGTTATTTGGCAGAGCAGGACACCATGTAAAGACCACAAATGAATAGTCATCCGGAAAAATAAAATATTAATCTCTCTCTCTCACACATACACCTCAGCAAAAAAGTTCACAGGACGAAGCAAGATCTTTTGCAGCAATTGTTTAGCAGAAAGAGTATGAGGAGGAAATGGTGAAGAAACTTATAAAGGAATTCAGAGGATCTTTAATTGGGAAATTTACATTATCATGAACTTTACATAGAGATTCCTTCAATTTGCTAACCATCAATGGTGATTTCAGGAATATGGGATATCTTGGACCATTCAGAATTGGGGGCGTTGCTGCTGCGGCTGCTCTCTGGATTGCACCTTTCCTGTAGAAGGTGACAACCTTCAATCCGCAGCCATCTTAGTTTGATGAGGCTTCTCATTGATTGGTTGGAAGGTAAACTCTCTAGCCTTTCACAATAGTAGAGCCCGAGTTGTACAAGTGACGAAAGCTTCCCAAACCAATCGGGTAATGATTTTACTGCAAAATCTTCTAAATCAAGAATTTCAAAGGAGGAGGTGTGCTGAAGTTTTCATACAAACTTAAATGCCAAAGGGAGGGCAAGTGGTGCTGTGGTCCGAATGCAGATCCATGATTTCTGAGAAGGGTCCAATTTCCAACCCCCTTAACCTTGTAAGAGAACCAAGATTCCCTTTGGGGGAAATTAATTCATTTGTCACATTGACGAATGTGTTGGAGAAATATGGGAATTACAAGTTTATGAACCTACTGCAAAGTTATTACAAGAACAATATCAACAATTTGACTAAACTATTTTTTTGAGAATTCAAGAGAATTTTCAAGTCCTGCTAATCGGGTTGAGATGGTAAATTACCTCTAAGATACAATGGAAATGAAAATTAGCCTACAACAAGCGTAAGCTTAGTTTTCACATAAGAAAAGGATGTAAGAAGTTGGTTTTGCAAATCTAAGATAGCTTAAGCACAAGTTGTCACAAGAGAGGTTAAACTACCTCTATTTATAGGCAATATAAGAGTTAAAGTACATGAATCTCATTTAGTGTCCATTTATGAATAGAGTACACCAAATATATGAACTAATAAATTTGAGAAGATACAACAATGTATCTTCACTTAGGGTCCGTTTGTTTCGGGTGAAAATGTTTTCCAGGAAAATATTTTTCTAATTTCCCGTGTTTGGTTGCACAAAAGTTACTGAAAACATTTTCCTATGTAAAATATTTTCACTCATCTTATGGAAAACAACTTCCCTTCCAAACTTACTGAAGTTGTTTTCCGAAATGCATGCATTCCGCCTGTAGTATGTTCCAAACTTACTGAAAACATCTTGTAGTATATATATATATATTTTTTAAGTGTAAATAGGAGGACTCGAACCCAAAACCTCTTCATTACACTCCCTCCCCCGTACCACCCAACCCTCCCCCTAGTATATTCAAAATAAAAAAAAACCTCGTCATACTCATCCTATGCTAGTAATTAATTATATATAATAGAGACATTCTTTTCTAGAGAAACTTTCAGCAGTGAGAGTGCAAGATATATGTCACAATAAGCATTGCATGTGATTGATATTTGACACTAAATGGCCAACAATTTGTTTATTGCTTAAGGAGATATTTTTTATTCATATATACATTTCTCCAAGATTTTTTAAAGTTAAACAATGAGATAAATTTTCTAATTTTGCATGGGAAGAAGTATGTAGTTATAATGTGTAGAAAGTAAAGATAGAGATAAAAGTAAAAATATTTCAAAAGTTAAACAAACACCAGAAAAATGAAGTAAGAAAATATTTTCAATAAGCTAACCAAACACCTGAAAATGATGAAAGGGAAATGATTTTCATGGAAAATTACTTCCACGGAAAATATTTTCCCAAGGAAAACATTTTACTTCCAACCAAACAGACCCTTAATGTCCATTCATGAATTGAATACTTTAAATACATTAATTGAGCAGTTTCATGAACTAATGAACATAAGAAGATACATCAATGTGAAGATGTATCTTCACTTAATAACCATTTATGAATTTAGTACACAAAATACGTGAATTAAGTGGTTCCATAAATGACCTAATGAACTTGAGAAGATACATCAAAATACTAATGAACTTTATAGGAAATTCATGAATCAACCTCCTAGACATGATAAGAAAAATGATGTTACAAATCTTGATCAATTTTCATACTACAAACTAATTTCCAATAGTATGTCTAGAATAGAGAAGGAAGGTGTTCGGTCTAAATCGACTGGAAAGGATATAAAATTGGAGTACTAGAATACGGATATTTCCTCCTTTTTTACTAAGAAGACTCGTGAACTATATAGTTCAATGTTTTCATACGGAATATAAAACTATGTGTTAGTTTTAAAATGGCTCAAGAAAAGAACAAGCATTGGAGGATGAAGAAGAGCAGGACTCAGAGTCTAGCCCCCCATATTTTAGGGATTGACAAATGGGTTAACCCACTGTAGCTGTGAATACATAATTCTCGAAAGGCAGTGAGATATTGGGCTCCCCTAGGGATTGAAATCGACTTCAGGAAGGGGCATAAACTAACAACTGCTCCAACTCATGGCAATTGTACAACTTGAAAAATGCAAGATTCGGATTATTTTGGAATAACCCATTTGGTAGCTTGGTGAGCTCTTTGACATTCCAAATTGATAGACCGGTAAAACCGCTGATTCGACTGCAAATATTTGCTATTATGGTTTATCCATGATTGAATTCCTTGAGAATCAGAAAATGACTTGGAGCAATGGCTAATTGCGTACAATTCTTAATCTCTAACTTCTCAAGAATCTTTTTCATCATGAAATGCTGCTTCCATCCATTCCATTAGATTCAAAATGTTTGATAAAATGAGATGCTCAAGTGATTAATCTGCTTTCAGACAAGAATAATGTCGTAATGTACCTGAAACTCTCATGCAAAGGAAATGATATTTCTTCGTCACTTTTCTCCGTTGCAAGATACCGAATAGAAAGGGTCTCGTCGTAATATGTTCTAGTTCCTTTCAACCTTAAGGCTTTATAATTGAAGATGGATAATGCCAAATCATGCACAAGATCATGCATTTTGCAATTCAAGACATTCCTGTACTCATCCTTCACAGCATCTTGCAACAAGTTAGTTTCCAACAAAATCGAAAAAAACATTTCTCCAACTTCCTCCATCTCCATATTGTTTCTTGGATTTGAATGAAGAAATCTTTCTGCTGCCCAAAGTTGGAAGTAGCTGACTCCTATTTATTTCAATGTCTTTGGGAAAAATTAAACAATACGCAAAGCACTTTTTCAGCAATGGAGATGGAAGATGATGAACGCTCAATTTCTCATCTCCACCTAAATTTTGAAGGCCAGTCTCCAAAATTGAAAGCCTTTCATCACTTCCCTTGTTGCGCAATATCCTGCCGAGTACATTTGCAGCTGATGGTACACCATGGCATTTTTTTGCAATCTCGTATCCTATGTCTTGCAGTCCATCCGGCACTTCCCCAGCACCAAATGCATTTTCTTTGAGAATGAGCCAGCATTCATCATCTGGCAATTTTTTCAAAGAACATGGAGAAGAAATTCTTGTCATGGCTGCCCCTTGTTGCTGACGGGTGGTCAGAAGAATGGAATTCCCCTTGGATGAGCTGATACCTTTCAAAGACCCAAGAAAATCATTCCATGGTGTGGCTTGCTCATTCCACACATCATCAAGACCAGTAGATACTTTTTGCCATCCAATAATTCTTTTAGTAGCTTGATTCTGGCTTCTTGACCCTCAGCTTCAGGTTTTGGACTTGCAATGATTATATAATCAAACTAAAAAGCCTATTGACATCAAAATCTTTTGATACACGTACCCATGTACCCATATTCTCTTGTCAAAATTTGATTTTCAATCTTTAGATCATTAAAAGCTTTTCGAGCCAAGGTGATCTTACCAATCCCGCCCATGCCAACTATAGGAAGAACCAGGACTATTTCATTTTTACTCGCAGCAGTCAACCCTGTCACTAACATCGAGAGGTCATCATCTCTTCCAACAAAGCTTGAATCAATAGTAACATAGTTAGTCTCTCTGTTCTTCATAAATTCTCCATTTTGTGACTGGAGGCCAAAGCCCTTTGCTTCTTCATTAATTCTTTTCAATTCCATAGTGACTGTTCGAATTCTATTTGCCATTTTGAAACGAAATGTGATGGGATTGAAGAGTGACAAGGAGAAGTATACCTTCCTCTTCACCTGTTTCTGAATCTCAACTTTGCGCAGAATCATTTCATAATTGAGATCATCCAACAAATTATTAGCATCAAAAGCCACGTCTTCAAGTTCCTTCAGCCAAAGCCTCGCGTACTCGAGGGTGACTTTCTTTTGCTCTGCATCATGAAAAACAGCTTGGATCTTGGGTGTTTTCTTCAGCTTCGGCAAATCTCTCTTAAAGGCTAAAGAAAGGCTAATCTGCTGGGAAGCCAAGGTTATTGCTTTCCCCTCTAGAAACTGTATAGTGGCACCAAGAAATGCATCCGCCATTGGGTCTTCCTTTGCAAAGACGGAGAGTATGTGAGAAAGATTTCTCTACGGTGGAAGAGATTTGTTGCAAGATTGGTACTACTACCAATGAATGGCAATTATGTTTGAGCAATGGCGGTGGGGTTCAATGCTTTTTAGACCCCACGTGCTTACACGTAATTGTGTATTAATTCAAAATATGACATTTTTGAGATATTCTTTGCAAAATTTTGATCATCAGCTTTAGAATAGAATAATTCTTATTTTTTTAAAATTCCTTTAATCAATTTTTGTTAAAACAATTCTAAATTTGGAATTCTTATATAACCCATAATACTCATGTTGCATTTGATAAAACTAAAATCTAAAATTTAAATTCATTAAATTATATTTGAATATATATCACATTAAATGATAAATAAATAATTTATAAATTATTTTTAAAAGCAAATTTACATAGAAAACTTAATATCATTTAATTAATTCATATATTTTATTTTTTTATTATTAAACATGTTTAAATATATTAAATTCTAAATATATTAAATATAACTGTTGAATGGAATTATCAAATAGTTTTAGTAACCCATGGGCTCACACTCATATATTAATTCCTTTTCTTTTCTCACTTCTAACCTAGGACGGGGGTCACCGTCTTAAGATTTTCGTGTTCACGCGAAATCCACAATGATTCAAATTATCTGCTCATTCTGCATAAACTCTCGAAGTGCATTGTACAGGTGTTAGGGTGGCCTCGTCCAATGTGCTACTAAATTCCGTAGATTCTAGAGGTCGAACGTAACACACACGTAATTTCTTACACTTTTTTAGGTCGTTGGAAGCATAATACTACTTGCCCCAAACTTATCCTGTATGGAGATTACACAAGATTTGCTTTAGTACCAACTGTAACACACTGGATCTACATGCTGGCTCAAATAACTTTTGAACGAAAACTATAGGTTCAAAATAATTAGGATTAATTTTTTATACAGTAATTGTGTGTACTTTTTCATCATTAAATACGTGACATATAATTCGAATTTGAATTTAAAATTCAAATTTTATATATGTATCGTATATTCAATCATAATAATACATACATTATTAATGTATATAATATTTACTCAAATAATTAATCCAAGTTATTTAGTAGTTCATAGACACAGCCACAGGCTCATATTAATTCCTTTCCCTTCCCAGTTCCCATGTGGAGGGGGAGTCTCACACTATGTCAGACAAACCATGCTATACAGTGCAAATTAGAAATACAAAACTTCAAAGCAAAAATTAAGGATGCTTACGAATTAGGTGTTTTTAGATGTGTTTTTATAGATTTGTATGGTAAAGACTTAAGTGTACCTTATAGGGTGTTTTTAAAATATAAAATTTTATTAATATATTTTAAAAATTTTCTTTTTCCTGTCCACCCTTTCCGCTAGCCCCATCCCCACTTGTATTCTCCTCCCCCTCCCTCCCGACTCTCCCTGTTACATTGGTCAACCACCCCTTTGTATCGCCTAGTGCATGTGATCTACTAAACGTGTCAACTCCATATTGATGCGGATGGTGTGATCGTAATGGAGGATTTGAACTAGTGATTTTGCAGAAAGCTTTAACACAGGAGACGGGGCAGGAACGGTCATCAGAAGGACCGTCCTTGAACAGTGCACGGCCAGGATTTGATCCAAAAAAAATGTGCGGTCCAGATAATTTTTTGTACCTCATTTTTAACAACGTGTGTGGGGTTTACAAAAATTTGTTCTAAAGTTACACGTTGTGCAAACAAAGTTATGCCATGTGTAAACAAAGTTACGCGGTATGCAAAATGCACAAAACCGTTAGGAACGGTTGCACCCTGCAACCGTTCCTGCTCGTGGTCCCTTTAACACAGGTGAGTAAAACAATGCTACACATTATGCACTGACGTTTAAATTTTCATTTCTACTTTTTTAGATGAAATTATAATTTAATGCAAAACAAAAGTCCTAATTTTGCATAGTTTTTCCAAAACAAGTAAATATTGGACGACAATAGAAAAAGATAACTTCAACTCATTCTTCTATTGTTGTAACCCTCTGCAATATCCTAACATTTACTTTCATCTTTCTCTTAAAAAAGGGAAATTTACAGTCTTGGCACTTCACCAAAATAATCCCCCAAATTTCAACAAAAACGAACATGTTCTCTTATTTTCTATACTTGATCACATTGGTAGCCAGATTCAATCAAAATAATATGATACCTAATTTCTCTATTTAGACTAAAAAATTGACAATTGATAGATTTTGACTAATTTTTACTAGTATATTGATGCTAGTTAAAATGATAATTTAAATAATTAAATTTGTCTACAAAAATTATTTTTCATTTCTCACAATACTATTAAAAAGTTTGCAAATTAAAACTGCAACAAATGATAGTATGGAAGTGATGTAAATCTGATTTTTAAAAAAGTCGAAAGCGGGAAGACGGATTCGAACTTGGGACATCTAATTCTTGAAATATGAACTTTAACCATGATATTGATGTAATGCTCTACATTCATGGGTTCACCCAAGCAACTTTTTGAACGGAATCATGAGTTCAAAATGGTTAATCCAAATTATTAAGTAACTCATAGGCCTAGATTGTTGTACAATTTCTTTCTATTCCATATTTTCAATGTGAGACGAGGGTTCTCATATTCACCCCTAGAACTTTGCATCCTATAAAGAGCTGAACGTTGCATTTAATCCTGCATAATACTTAACTTTTTTGTACTCCTTTGTGTAATCAGGACCATAACCTCACTAGCTCCAAACTCAGCCCCGCAAAAGAACAGGTGAGGTTCACTATAATACCATATGTTACATCTCGAATCCACAGATTGGCCCAGATAACTTTTGAGCGAATCAAGAGCTCAAAATGGTTAAGCCAAGTTATTATGGAATTTGCAAATCTAGATTTTTATAGAACTCCTTTTCTTTCCACATTTTTTATGTAGGACGAGGGGCCTCGCAATTAAGGCCTCTCTACTCCCTTACAGATTGCTTAAATGTTGAAATTGAAAACATTCCCAATCAAGTATTGTCACCGCTTTTTCTCAGGCAAAATTAGAAACGCGAATTAGACACTAAATTTGTTTTCACACGCGAATTAGACACTAAATTTGTTTTCACTGAAATTTTAGGGTCCATTTTGGTATAGTGTCTCCATAATAGGTACGAGTTATACAGAAAAATACCTGTCTCAAGTTCCTATTTGCGGAATTGGAGGCTGTGCGATCGGCATAGAGCTGGCAATTATACCCAAAACCCATAACCCACCCACTAATTTGAGAGATTGGGTGTTGGGTCAAATTTGGGTTGGGTAATAAATGCCCACATATATTTTGGGCGATTTGGGTATTTGTGTTGGGCATCCATTACCCAACTTAAGTTAAAAAAAAATTTTAATTTTTTTGCTCAATGAAGGTCATTAGGAAGTTGTCGACCTGTAGAATTTAAATCTAGTTTCTTATTATTTGTTTGTTAGTTGCTAAATCTAGTATTTCATAGCCAAATAATTAATTAATGTCTACTCGTTTCCTGTTTTTACGAAGTACTACTGTCATTGCGGGGGAATTGGTCCCGTATATTCTTAAAAAAAAAGGGAAAAAAAGAAAAAAAATTTCAAAGTTTGGAAGCGGTCAATGTATGGAAGCAGGCTATGCTGTTGCTTTTGGTCCAATTTGCCATCGTTTTTATATGGCGTAATTCCAGAAACCTCTCCTGAGATGAGATTTCTAACAATTTCACTAACCTTTTTAGAGTTTAAACAGTTAGTATGTGCGTCTATTTGTAAAAGTATATTAGGATGTATTTTAGTGTGTTTGTATGCGTAAAAATAGTGTGTTTGAAATGCATATTATTTACACCTTATTTACACATACTGATTTGCTTGTATCATTTACACATTTTTCAATCACCTTTCTATGTCACATACATCACATCAAAAAAATGTTACAGTATTTTTTTCACAAAATTATCTCAAATAATTTACTATCCAAACACACTAATGTATTTCAAATGAATTTAAGAAGTGAGTGTGTGTTTGTATCGTGAGTGTTTTAGTGTGTGAAAATATGTCTATTTATATAAAAATGTGTTTATGTGTGTGAAATTTTTTTGTTGTATGTGAAAATGTATTTGAGAGAGTTTATGTATCAAAATCTATTAAATTAATATATTGGGTCATATTTGGGTCATGATTTTGTGATGACCCAATATGACCCAATCCAAAATTAACCCAAATTTAAGTTGAGCGGATTGGGTATAACCCATTTAAATGAAAACCCAATATTAACCCACCCAAAACCCGCCCAACCCGTCCAATTGCCAGGTATAGGCATCATAATGTGAGTGGCCCAAGATTAGGCCAACGAGACTTGACTTGATCTAGGTCATTCATTTCAAAATTCATTAATTTTGAAATAAACGACTCTAATTGAGCCAGAGCTTATTCGCTCGATCTTGGATCACTCACTGTGATGCGGATATGGGTGCGCAACAACTTCAACCTTGGGTCAAGGATCCTTTGGTCCACATTGGCAGTCCGATGAAAAGATCAAGATCCAAGAGGGTGAAAGAAGCTTTACAAGCCTTGATCATTCACCATACAAGCAAGGAGCAAACTAAGTTTGAAGATTTGATGGACCATGAAATTACCTTGTTCACTTGTACGTTTGAAGTGAAAGAATGATCTCATACTTGTTAGCTTAGTTAGTAGTTGTTTTAAGACTGCCTAGTTTAGTAGTTGTTAGTCGTCGAGTATTTTATTACTTATTGGGCCTTATTGGCAAGCCCTAAAGAGCTAGCTCTTTATGCGGACCGAATTCCTATTCCAGGTTTATGTGGGCCGGATTTGCCTTAGTTTTTAGCCTATAAAAGGCACCTATTGTATGAGCGAAAGGATAGATTATTACAACCAGAAATCGTGAGGAATTTTCCTTCAAGTTCTTAATCGAACTTACTCTTGAATTCTTGAGTTCATAACTTAGGATTCAAATCAGACTTTATCGATTAGCTTGTTCCCTAATCGTGGTGTCGCTTCATCCATCCTTATTTGCTTAAGGTTGCTGATTACGTTTGTGTGTCAGAGGTCTTGAGTTCATGAGAACAATCGAATTCAATTTCTGTTGGGAGAAAAGATCCAACTCTGATAATTACAAAGTTGGGAGGTTCTAGGAGGGTCTTCCCCTAGGGTTGCTCATCAGTTGGTAATCAGAGCATCAGGTTAATTCTCTTTTAATTGAAGTTGTTCATATCTTGTTAGTTTGTGTCTTTAGTAAAAAAAAAAAAATACTGTAGCGATTACTGTTCATCGTTACTTGTATCGAATTACTGTTCATCATACTGTAGCATACTGTTCACGTTACTGTTCACCCGAGTAAAAAAAAAAATCTATTTGGGTGTTGTTTTTTTTGTTTTCTGTCCAAGTTCTTGGGTTTGTTGTACTTGTGTTTGGGTTGTTAGGGTTTAAAGACAAAAAAAAAAAAGAGTCACGTACCTTATATTGTTTTAGTGTCCAAGTTGCTAGAGTATTGCTGGAATTTTCTTTTGAGTATTGCTGAAATTCTGTTTTGCCTATTTCTTGAGTATTGGTTGTTGTTCTTGCAAACCCTAAACACCACAACGTAATTTGGGAAAGTTCTTGAGCTTCTTGAACAAATTCTTGAAGTTCTTGGACCACGAAGTCTTGTTTTGAACGTTCTTGAACAATAAATCAAGAACTAGGGTCTTCTTGGAATTTGCATAACCTTTCATCCGTTTTCTTGAACTTGTTGGTGTGACCTGAATTTGTGTTCCTTGAAGAGCCGAAGCAAAAAAAAAAAAAAAAAGAGAACGAAAAAAAAAATGAAGAAGAGAAGGAATCGGCTCTCACACAAAGGAAATCAAGTATCCCAAATCTTGAGTTTCCAATTCTTGATTGGTTTCCAATTCTTGATTGGTTTCCAATTCTTGATTGGTTTCCAATTCTTGATTAGTTTCCAAATCTTGATTGGTTTCCCAAAACTTGAGTCGCCAAATCTTGATTGGTTTCCAATTCTTGAGTTCCCAATCTTAATTGAATTTCAACGACCCCAAACGACCTAACCAGCCCTAAACACACCCAAATCAGTTTCCAAAACCAAACCTAAACTGCCACAAACACCTTAGCCAAATCGCCTTTGAATTCTTGAATTTCTAAAATCGGTTGAGCTAGTTTTTGCGAGCCGATTTGACTGAAATTTGAGGACTGGTTCTTACATTATTTGAGCACCCCAAAAGCACCATTTACCCTCCAAAGTACTGACCGGAAACTCAGCAAAACAACAGCTCAAAAAAAAAAGTTTCAGCTTCGGGTAGAGTTTTTCTAAGATTTGCAAAATTCTGCTTTGTGTCTTGTTACTTGCTTATAGGGTAATTAATTTTGGAATTTTTGAGAGTTGAGTTGTTTTAAGAACTACGAGAAGGAAAAATGAGAGTGAGTGTATTTTTTTCCATGAGTGATACACGAGTGCTTTGCAAGGTAGACTAGGATACACTTGTTTTGCAGGTTTGACAATATGTCTCAAGAGAAGAACATACCCGAGCAGTCTGAGACCGACGTGTCACTCAAATTGGTACTCCAAGCTCTTCGAAAACAAGTGGAGAGACATGAATTTGTGATTTCACAATTATCCGACAGGTTGGCTGCCATTGAGATGCGAGGTACCGGAGATACACACAATAGGGTTTCAAGTGTTCAGAATGCTGATCATGATGCGGATGATGAGGGATATCATTCCAACACCTCATTTTGGTCACAGAAAAGCCAAAGAAAAGCAAGGGAACACAAACATACACCCAAGTGAGAGAATGAATCTCTCAAAAGGAGGGGTTCCATGCAATCTCTCTCTTTAAAGCCGGTTTATGCAAGAGGTGATAAGAAGGTTCATTCAACATTTTCTAAGACTAAACTTAGAGTTGAACCACCTCATGCGGAGTCATTTTGGGAGACATATCAACGTCTTCTACACCAAAAACAAATGGAGTCAAATGGATGCTATCAAAGTGAGTTTTCTAAGAAGGAGATAGCTGACCCTATTCCCAACAAAGGAGTATCTCATCCTATTGAACCATTTGTTGAGGAGGTTGATGATGAGAAAACAATCGAGGGCGTTAAACTAGATAAAGAGATGGAAAAATCTGATGAGATGAGTGGTAAAAAGGAAGAAAAGAGAGAAAGTGAGACGATTTTGAGCAAAAATGTGAGGGCTTATTGTTTTCCTAACGAACTTACCTTTGCTTTATTTAGTGTTTCTTCGTTTGTGCAGATTAAGCAAAGTCAAGTGAAGTTAGTCATGCTATGCTCCATTCCAAAGTCACTTGTACAATTCACTAGCTTCCATGGAGTTTGTCTTTTAGGAATTGAATCTATTTGGAATCATCTCATAGAACAATTTCAATTCAAATCTGTCCATACCAAAGGGGAATCAAGTCAAATCCACCATGAAGGGAGAATTCCAAATTTTGACTCTCATTTGCTACCTATGGTTCATTCATCATCTTTACCTTCTTTTGAGTATAATTTCCATCCTAACACTTGTATTTCTTATGCAGATTTTGAAGAAAAGTGTAAAAGGCTAGCAATACCTTCTCAAATTGAATCAATTGTTGAAAGGAATGATGAAGTGTTAAAGGGAGTTTTCACACTTAAAACTTGTTCTATACCTTCTTACCATTTAGTTGATAATGTACAATTACTTCTTTACCCGATTTCAAATTTGTTTCAAGTTGAAGTTTATTTTGTTTTCGTAGGTTGTAAAGCTGTCCACAATTTTCCAGTTTTGATTCAAGACTTACAACCTGATTTTGTGCTTATTCCAACTAAAGGTGGTGATCTTTCATGTTTATTCACTCCGCCAAAAGCTGGTGGCCAAGTGCTCAATTTGTCAACTTCAACTTGAGCTAGTTCGAGTAACCCTCATGAAGTGGAATTCAATTGTTTGCTACCTTATATTAGAAAGTTTTGGATTGCCACTTGAGATTTTAACATGCCTTACACAAGCTCTTTCCTACCTTGGCGCATGTCCTTGTTTGCGAGCTTCCTGAAACTGCCCAACGACATGCAACATGGCTCGTAGTCATTCATCTATTTCCAACATTACTGTCCTTTAAGCGCACCGTCGATTTGTGGACAAATCACTTTCAAGAGGAGACCTTGAAGATTCGAGGACGAATCTTTTTGAGAAAAGAGGGAATGATGCGGATATGGGTGCGCAACAACTTCAACCTTGGGTCAAGGATCCTTTGGTCCACATTGGCAGTCCGATGACAAGATCAAGATCCAAGAGGGTGAAAGAAGCTTTACAAGCCTTGATCATTCACCATACAAGCTAGGAGCAAACTAAGTTTGAAGATTTGATGGCCCATGAAATTACCTTGTTCACTTGTACGTTTGAAGTGAAAGAATGATGTCATACTTGTTAGCTTAGTTAGTAGTTGTTTTAAGACTGCCTAATTTAGTAGTTGTTAGTCGTCGAGTATTTTATTACTTATTGGGCCTTATTGGCAAGCCCTAAAGAGCTAGCTCTTTATGCGGACCGAATTCCTATTCCAGGTTTATGTGGGCCGGATTTGCCCTAGTTTTTAGCCTATAAAAGGCACCTATTGTATGAGCGAAAGGATAGATTATTACAACCAGAAATCGTGAGGAATTTTCCTTCAAGTTCTTAATCGAACTTACTCTTGAATTCTTGAGTTCATAACTTAGGATTCAAATCAGACTTTATCGATTAGCTTGTTCCCTAATCGTGGTGTCGCTTCATCCATCCTTATTTGCTTAAGGTTGCTGATTACGTTTGTGTGTCAGAGGTCTTGAGTTCATGAGAACAATCGAGTTCAATTTCTGTTGGGAGAAAAGATCCAACTCTGATAATTACAAGGTTGGGAGGTTCTAGGAGGGTCTTCCCCTAGGGTTGCTCATCACACTGCACAAACCGGTTGGACCTGGAACAACAGACCCGAATCCCTATTTGCATTAGCTACAATTAGCTGGTAGCGCTGAGAGCTTGACACTCAAGATATAACAAATTGATCTTTAAGCCCCCCACTCCAAAAAAATAAAAGATATAACGTACTGTTAAATAGTTGAGGACGAAGGATGTATTGTTAAATATAATGTATTGTTAAACAGTTTTAACAATACATTATATCTTGAGACAGGTATTGTTAAATAGTTTTAACAATAAATCTTTTTAACCAACAACCTCAACTATTTAACAATACATTATAACTGTTTTACCATCAATGGGTTGCATGTCATTTTAATGATTTTAATTTATTCTAGTACATCCTTTGAAGCATCTGAAAAGTAAATAAATTGGAAAGCTATTCTAGCTATTTAATAGCATTTTACTTGAGAGGTCTTATTAAATACCAGTTGTTTTGAAAATCTAAATCTGGGGGTTTTTTGCTACTTTGACGTATGGTATGTGTAGAACTATAAATCCATTTGTGTAATGTTTAATTCTTTAGGAGGATTAGACTTGAATTCTACTATTTGGATTTGGATACTTTATGGAACTGGAATTATGGGTTAATTAAATCATTTGAAAAAACATTCAATTACTCAAATTCCTATATAGAACCAAAAGAACCAAAATTTTCTCAAGTTAATTTATAAAACAAAAAACTATTGAGGTCTACATCGTTGTCAAAACTGAGTATCTGGTGTAGAAATAGCATTTTACCCTTATTGACTAAAAATATGTCAAAAGGAAACATTGTCAAGGGGAGAGGAGCGAAAACATTTTCTTCTTCCATCTAAATTTAAATTCTCCCCTTTGTGTCTAAATTTTTTTCCTTCTCTTGCAAACAAAACTTCTTCTCTGGTCCCTTTCTTGGTCTCCATTTCTCCTAAGTCTTTTTCTCTTTCTTCTTTGTGTTTGTACAAAAGTTTTTCCTAGCTTTCTTTTTTGTGTTTGTGATAAATCCCCCCAAAGATTTTCTTAATGAAAGTTTCTTTTCACCCAAGATTTGCTGGTAAGAGTTTTTTTTCTTCTTAGATTTCTTAGTGCTCTTTCCTAGGGATTTCTAGTGACAGTTTTCTCTAATTCATCTATAACTTTTATTAAATTTGAGTTTTTTTAAAAAAATTGGATTGTCAAATTTGAGATTTTTTCTCTCTATTTCGTGATAGCTCACTTTAACAACATCTAGCAAATAGAAGAAGCAGTTGGTTGAAAATATGCACACAGTCTTGGGATTACAAGTGATTCATTTATCTCTTGAATCAAAAGAAAATCTTTTGAGTACTTTTGAAATTACAAAAAAAAAAAAGGAAAAATTGTCAATTGTAGATAAAATCTCTGCTATTTAATATTCCACCAAACACGTGATTTACATGAAAAAACCCTTATAAAATTCATAGTCACCAAAATTTCCATTTTACTTTGGTAGTTCTTTTTCTTTGAACCAGAGTTCAAGAAGCAATAGATTTACATCCCAGAGTTCTTTGAACTTCATTTTACGAAGTAATAGATTTGCATCCCACAGAAGATGGCTAAATGGGGCTCATTTAGCATTTTTTTCTAAATTTTTTTCCCAAAAGAGAATGAATGAAATTTAAGAAGTGGGGAGAGAGAAAGGGAGCTTAATTTGAACTCAGACCTTTAAATTGTGAAGTTTCAAACTTAACCACTAAATCAAGACATGTTCTGCTGTTTCATTTAACTCCTTGAAGCTAAATAATCCAAATGAAAGAGATAATGAGTCATATGTGACAATTGGCATATGATTTTCTAATCCTACTCTCATAGGAAAATGTATTTAATTTTCCAACCTAAGATAAAATCGTTTATTATTTTATCTTTGATTAGAAAATTTGATTCATCTTACTACGAGTACGAGTAGAAAATCAGAATCCAAATGCCTACTAAAGATCAAGATATACAGATTGGTTGTCTAGGATGGAATTCAATTCCATCAAAAAAGGAAAAAATTTAAAAAGAAAGCTGAAATTCAATTTCTCATTATCTAATCCTGAAAAAGAATAGCTTGAATTCACTCTCCGGGCTAGCATTGAAAAAGAATTACACTCATTCGTTGTTTGGTAATTGTCTCTGCTTTCTTTCGGCGAGTAGAGAGACTTGCAAAGGAGCATTTGCAAAAAAGTAGGAATCAATAAAGAAAAGACAATGCAGAAAATGAAAAGTGTAAAAGACTTGACAAAAGTAAAGCATTGCAGACTGCAAAACAAAAGATGTCCTTTTCCATTATCAATGTATCCATTTATTGTTCATTTTTGTGGTGGCCAGCTCATTTATCATCTCAGATTGACTAGGTCTATGCCCAAAAGTCTGAAGCAATAATGCACTTATTGGGCCATTTCAATAATGCACCCTTGGTGGGATTTAAAAGGAACTTACCATGATAGTCCTTTGCTTCTTACAGCAATAGATCCAAGAAAGTAACCAAAAGATTCGAGAAAAGAAATTTCATCGTTAAATGGTTTGTGGTGGTGGGCTCAATGTTTTCATATTCCTTCTGCCATACATAGACACGCTCTAGACTGGTTAAAATTACAAAACTCCAAAGTCCAAACTCACTTGAATAGTTCTTGATAGGGTCTTATTACACATTACAAATTTTAAAATTTTATTATCCTATTTTCACAAGTGTACGGTTCGTTTCTTGAATATAGGAAAAATAGGTATCAATTCCATAGGAACTTAGAATGTGATAATCATTTGAGTTTAATTACTTACTTTATTATCTAGTCAATCAGAATTAAAGAAGTAAAAATAAGGAAAGTTAACTAGATGGTAAAACCAGTCATAAAAAATGTTAGTTTAGACGGTACAATCGGTCATAAAATATGTTAGATTAGACAGTACAATCAGCCATAATACATAAGCAATAAATATAAAATCGGCCATCAGGTGGTAAAACTAACCATTTAGGCGGTATGTTGCAAGAAAATAAATAAAAATAAAGACAAATTAGATTAGAATTGTTTAAAAATTAAGTGAGAGAGTCCTAAGTGTCGCGCCCCACTTTTTGAGATGTGAAAGTAGTGTGTGGGATATGTATGTGAACGTGTGTGAAAATGAAAATAAAAGGCCATGGGATTGTGAAATGCGACGGTTTGGCCAAACAAAGTTCAAAAAGGGTTTTTGAATGGAAAATGGAGTCGCCACTTGGTATAGAGGTAGGGTATACCAAGTCACCCAAAAAGTGATTTTTTGAAAAGAAAAGTAAACAAACCCTTTTTAAAGAACTCTTAGGTCTACGTAACCAAAGAAAGGGATCGGGGGTCACATTTGATAAGGGAGAAGGCAAAGGCAAAGCCTAAGGCACTCCCTTACCCTAGCCAAAGCTAGTTGCGTGACTTAGCCCTTCTTTTCTTAATTCTTCTACCCAAAATATGTGTTGCATGTTGGATGTGACTAATGGATATGAAAAAAAATGCAATCCTAAATCTAAAATGTCTCTTATGAGGCTTTTTGGTCCCAATCACATGAGTTGTGATGGCCAATAAGGAAAACTCTCATAGAGGTCACGGGTAATGCAAATGAAGACCCAAATATGAGTGCAAGTGTGAAAATGTAAGAGGAATGCAAAATAAAATAAAATAAAAATACAAATGTAAGTGCAAGTGTGCAAATGTAATAAAAGTGCATGTGTGCAAATGTAAGAAAAGTGCATGTGTGCAAATGT
The DNA here is from genome assembly GCF_003713205.1 of Coffea eugenioides. Classification (NCBI taxonomy): domain Eukaryota; kingdom Viridiplantae; phylum Streptophyta; class Magnoliopsida; order Gentianales; family Rubiaceae; genus Coffea; species Coffea eugenioides. The sequence goes on from NC_040036.1 coordinate 64,078,229, forward strand.
AAGAAAAGTGCATGTGTGCCAATTGAGAAAATGAAGGTGTATGTGTGCAAGTGGATCAAAATATGGTATAATAGTAGTAAATGCATCTAAGTACAATTGGGTGCAATTTGTGAGGTAGAAAATAAATAAGTGATAGGGAAAGAAGAGAAAGTGTGTGAACATGGTATGCGTAGTAAAAAATATAAGTAGTGAGAAAATGTAGATGAAAAAATGATATGGTAAAATGGAGGTGCATGATCCTAGAGGAATGCATCAAGTCGGGTACGGGAATGACTTCTATCTTCATGATTTTAATTTTTCCTTTGATTAGAAGGAAGAACTAGCGTGCTAAGGCTATTTTATAGCCACACTCGCTCGTTTCCCTTACTTAAAGGGGACTCTCAAGCAAATGTACCCTATAACTAGCATGAAGATGCAAAAACCTAAAATGAAGGGGAAAGGATTGGAGGGGCATGCCAAATGCTAGAAAACTAAGGAAAATGTATGAAATGTAGTGAGACATGCAAGTATGTGCTAACGAGAGGGGACGGCCTATTGGGTCTAGCATTGGACTAGCTCTTTTCTAAAATTCTCTCGCAAGCATTGGACTAGCGAGAGCTCGAGGGAAAGGACCATGGCCAGCGTTGGACTAGCCACAGTGACGTCACACATTCATCTATGACTATAGAAAGCAAGTAGACATGCCAATCACCCATAAACACGTAGCACATAACACTTAGCATGCTCGACTAGATGTCAAAACCTAAGAAAGCGATTAAACACATAGCACATAGACATGCAAAACACATAAGGCAAATTAAGGCCCTAACTATTACATTTTTAGGAGGGAAGCCTACTACAATCTAAAAGGGGGAAAATAAAATAAACAGTTGCAAGAAATACCTAACTATTACAAATTGGCATTCAAGTGCCTTTTAAATGATAAAAAACTTAAAAATAAAATAAAGTAAATAAAATAAAGTAAATATACTAAATTAAAACAAATCGAGCGAACAAATAACTAAACAAATAAAATGAAAACATTTACAAGACATGCAATCAAGCACGTAAAGTCACGTAAGTGCGCATATAGGGTCAAATAAGGCAAAAATAAGGATTAGAGGGTACCTCCCTTGCATTGAGATCCTAAACGAAGCGAAATTGCTTATTGTACCCTCCAAAATAATAAAAGGGTCAAGGCATCACTTTAATCAAGAAATAATCTCATGAAAAAATGAATAAGCATGAAATGGAATCAATCCAAGGCGTTTAAGGAGAAGGTGACCAACCCATGTAAAAATTAAAACAAGTAATGGCTCGTTCGCGAAAGCTAAAGGAATTGGAAGGGCCAATTTGATTGATCTTTTAATTATTGGGGCCATGGTGAAACAAGAGGAGACTTAAGGGGTTGGAATGTAATTTTTCTGAAAGTTTCCATGCAGCTCATGCAATCCACGAAGGAGCTTTACTCTAGCAAACATTCGCATGCAATTCAACAACTTTCAGTTGTGCACCTTTCGGATCCATGGCAACATCAACAGAGCAAAAGTAGGAAACTATGGCATGCCATTTTAACGAAACAAACCTTCTAACCAAAGAATCGACTACCCCAAATCTGATAAACAGAATTCCAGAACAAGAAACACGCAAATCTGGTCTGACCAACAGCAAAAGAAAGAAAAAGAAGGAAAAAGAAAAAATGCAGCGAGAGCTTCTCTGCAACTTCGCACCTTCTGCTGCGAAATTGCAGCTTATCAAAACACAACCAATACGCAGCAAGAAATCTTATTATTTTTGCTTGAAAACATTAAGCTACAACATTCAAGAAAGCATCCCAATCCTAAGCCAAGCCATGAGCTCCTCATGAATGTATAATGTTGACACACCAAAGACAGCTTGGAACAAACATTTGCTGCTGGAAAACACTCGCACAAACAGCGAAGGATTGGGAAGAAGAGATTGCGTGCCCTTAGTTCAAAGCTAATAGCTTTTCTAAATGCAAACTTTAACAAAACAAAAAAACAAACATTGTTCAGGTTGCTTCACATAAACAGCAAACAATCAAAGGAAAAGAACAGCTGTTGCAACAAGTCGATTGCTTTAAGTTTATTGCAGCAGATTTTATACACGAAGCTCAACCCAACAGAAATAAAATTCAACCCTCTTCGAATGCAGAAACAGGCGTGAAGTCGAAAGTGTTGGATAGAGTATTACAAGCACAAGACAGATTCGGACTGGAAAATGCAAATGAAGTGCAAGAAAACAGCGAAAAGTCTCCTTTTTATTTCGTGCACTCGAAGAACTGGAAGCTAACATGAGGAAACAGTCATCAACCCGGTGACAGACTTCAATACAAATAGAAGCGAACCAGGGGAACCAAAACAGAAACAAAGGTCATGCAAGTCAAGGAGGCTTTCTGCCATTTCCTCGGTATTCTTAATCAAGCACAGAAAATCAGCATTATCCATTTTATTATGAGCCAAGTAGGTTATGTAAAGATCAAATCATTCTAATGAATTTAGACCACACCAAAGACATGTATCTATCCGCTTGAGACAAACTAAACCTGGTGGCTTAAGCATAATGAATACAAAACAAACAGGGAAAATGTCAAAACCCCAAGTCCCTTCTCCTTATTCTCCCAAACCCAACCAGATTTGGCGGCAGTGCAAAAACTAACATGAATATCTACTGACCTCTAACTCAACATTTCAAAAAACATTCTAAGGTCCAACTGCGACAACCAACCAAATGCTCAAAAATAAAACTGGTAAGTGAAACAAGGACCTCCAAAACTACTGCAAGTCAAACAGGAAATACTGCCGAAATTTCATGTCATCTTCTGATTTTGCTGATTTAAACACATGTGGGTCAGTCACGAATTCATGATATAACCTCACGAAGAAATCCAAGGTCCCTATCCGCTACTCACTGATTTTCTATCTCAAACAGATTTAAACAAACAGGATGCACAGGAAGAACAACCAGATTAGAAGATGTTACCTTTAGCCTTTTGAAAGGCAAATCGAGGTCTGAAAGGGTCGAAAGAAAGGATCTTTGCTCGGTTGAAATCCTTCTGTCGGATTTCTTTTCTCTCCTCAGCTTCTCCTATTACTCAATCTCCCGCGAGGTTCATCTTTTCCAGCCCGTCGCTTTCCTCTCCGTTGCTCTCAGACCTCTCTTCAGGCTCTCTAGATCTCTTGGCCCTCTCTTTTTCTTACTCTCTTAGTTCCCTGCCCCTATCTCAGCCCTCAAGACCTTTTTGCTTCGTTTCTTTTCTGGTTTCCTCTCCAGCCTTCTTAATCAGCCCAAAACTCTTCTTCCTCTCTTTCTGGTTCTCCCAAGTTTTCTCCAACCCGCGGCCCTTTTTCCAGATTTTCTTTCCGTCACGTCTTATCTCTCTCTCTTGCTCTAGATTTTTCCGCCGTCACTCTGCTCTCTTTTCCTTTCTTGCCCTCTGTTTTCTTTTTATATGGGAACACCAGGTCCCTAAAACCCTCAAAATCATCTGGGCGGCTCACAAAGGATTTCAGCACCCCAGCCCCCCTCCTAGCCATCGATCATGGCCTTGAATTGGAGCTCCTAGATGGAGCCAAATGGCCGGTACTTGCCTAATCCAACGGAGCCAGAAAACACAGCGAAAATGACCGGAAGACCCACTGGAAAAACTGCATTTTCTTGTTTCTTGCATGCTGTTAGTTCCGCGTCTTTTTTTTTTTTTTTAAATCAGAATCTCTTAAAATGCCTAAAACCCGCTCTCGGGTTCCCCTTTTTTTTTTTTTTTAACAAAATAAACAACAAACCTTCCTAATTTGAATCTAAAAATTTAAAGAATGTTTTTTTGTGAGCAATTCTCTTTTTTTTTCAAAAAATCTTAAAATTAACAGACAAATAAGCAAAAATGAATAAAATTAAAAGATTTGATGTCCAAAATGCTTAAAAAAATGTCTAAGATAAAATTTTGAGATAATTAAAACAAAAACGAGTAAAATTTTGGTGTCTACACTAAGGATTAGAATATCTTGTTATGTCAAGATTAAAAGTTAATTAAGATGATTATACTTATGCTTCCATGAATGTCAACAAATATCTTCCAAATGTATGTCCTTACTTTCGCCAATGGACATTGTTAAGTAAAATCGCCTTGACTAATTTCTCTAAAAATTGCTTTCGCCAATTTCTTTAATTCCTTGAATCATCCTTCACTTATGTCCACAGAGAAAAGATAAGAAACAAGTTAAATACACTCAATGAAATGATTATATGAATCAAACCAATTTTTATTCACTACGTTCGTGAAAATAAGACTAATGTTTAAGAATTTAGATACATTTGAAAGCAACCCTCATTGCTCAACAAATATTTAAATCATTCATAGTTGATGCCCAAATAACTATAAAACATAAGTATAAGTTCTCAAACTAACAAATCATGAAAAAGCATAATCATGCCCTAACTATTTCAAATCAAAACTATAACAAGTTCATTTTTATCCTAAGATATGAAAAGTTTAGCTAGATATCATATTAAGAACATTTAAACATGGAACAAACTTGCAACAAAGTATGACAAATGAGAACAAGAGACAAAATTTAGGAAGAAAAATTTGTTAGATTCATGAGTAAAGGATTATATCCCATATTAGTCCAAGAGATATAAAAAGAGTGGTTAATATATAAGTAAGGGTCCGAGACCTAACGAGTTAAGTTTTTGGATTAGAGTTGGATTTTTAACTTACATATTGGCCTCTTTGGTGAACTTTTTTGAGATGTTTCTCCCTATGAAATTGGTATCAGAGATTCAGGTTGCGAGATTGGACTACTTATGGGCAAGTAGATTCTTCTAGGAGTTGGACTGGAGAAAATTCTCTTCTTGATGGTGGACCGAAATGCCAAAGTGCTAAGGAGTTTGGCTAGTGTTGGACTAAGTGTAGTATGGGTTTAGCAGGGAATCCGGTTGGTATTAGACCAATGAGTCAAAAGTTGGTAAGGGTCCAGAATGTAGTTTAAATGTTGAAGAAGAGTGGGTCCATGATTGAAAGAAGATGTGACTTGAGGTGATAAGGTGATAAGGTGACTTTAGGTGATAAGGTGGAATAAAAAAAGGGCTTGTAAATTTGGGTTTAATGTAAGGAGTTACTCATGAAGAAAGAGATTTATTAGGTTCATAAGTAAAGAATTATGTCCCACATTGATCCGAGAGATAGAGAAAGAGCGATTAATATGTAAGTAAAGGTCCGAGACCTAACGGTTTAAGTTTATGGGTCAGAGTTGGGTTTCTAATTTACATATTGGATTTTTTAATGGACTCTCTCGAGATGTTTCTCCCTATCAGAATTCTTATTCAATGTTTTGAAACTTGAATGCTTAAATTACTTCACAAGTTGATCTCTCAAATAATCTTGGTACAAGAGTATTCTCACAAGCTCTTAATCTAAGAAAGAAACTCTCAATATGAAACTAGAGTTAAACTACTTCTATTTCTACTCTGCTTCACACTACAAAATGCTAAAAGATAATAAAAGATTGCTAAAAGATATTTCAAGATGATCAAATAAATGAGATATAAGAGGTATTTATAGATGTTTTTGGATGAGAAAATGTATTTATATTGTGGTCATGAAATTGTTCTTCACTTTTCCAACTCAAATTTAGTCAGATCCAACTGGATTTTATCAGAAAAATTGGTCCACAAAGCAGTGTGAAACGAGTACAAATTGCATAATCAATTTGCAAAAGTTGCTCAGGGATTCACGAGGTGGATCCGCAAGGTATACCTTGCGGATCGTCTCATGGATCTTCATGTCATACAGTTTTGAACTTTCTGCTCAAATCTCAATCTTGTTATATTTTTGGACCAATTTTAATTGCAATTTTCTTGATGATGGAAGCTTAATTAACTCTTGTACAAAGCATGAAAGTTGTCATTTTTTGAGTTAGCTTTCCAATTCATTAAGAATCATCTCATTTGAAACTCTGTAGGTTGAGAAATAATCAAAATACCTCCGACTAGTCTATGCTATGTTTCAGTTTTTGACAGATATTTTTCAGACTGTATTTCGAATTTTTGACCAGGAAAATTAGTGAAATGGATTTCGATGTCTCACAAAAATTGTAGAGTTATGTCTTAGCTTCAAAATGGCTTAAGAATCACCTCAATCTGATACTTGTAACTCAAGATATATCCATAATACTAAAGTGTATCAAAATTGTCAAAATCTTTTTAATTTGAATTAATTCAAAAGATACCAAAACGGACAAAAATAACGCAAATTTGCATATTAACCCACATTTGTGCATGTTTTGATTAAGAAATACTAATTGTATGAAAAGTAACTTATAAAGGAATTCAATTTTTACATTTTAACTTAAAACACACCAAAAACTTATCCTAAAACATAACTAAAAATAGGTAAAATAAATGCTAATCAGTTAGTGCATGCACTAGAAATTTTATCCTAGTCAAACTCAAACTCAACTCATTTTTTTAAAGGCTAATCTGGCTAACTCTTGACTTTGTCCCTGATTTTTGTCGAGCTAAGATTTAGAAAGAGATAAAGGGTTAAGCATACATTCTGAAAAATCTTTTATTATGATGTAGGACATGCAATTCCGGTGCATTAAAAATTCTTAGTGAAACAATTTAGCTACGAAAATTACATGTTTAGAAACTAAACTAAAAAATGTTGATATCAATACATGTATACGAGCATTGTTCATCTGCATGTTTAACCCGCTGCAATTTTTTAAACTTCTTATATTTTTCAATCTCTACTAGACAAAATCAAATAGAGGGATTTTGGTCTTGGATTGTTTCCTAGAAGAAAGCCATCTTTAGGAATTGCATATAATTTTTGGTCTATGGAATGTAGGCTCATAACCTATATCTATCTATACTATATTGAAAGCACGAGTTTGAATTAGTGGATTAGTGCATTAGATCTTCTTTTTCATAGTATTCTCACCATAAAATTTAATGACTACAATAACTTCTCAAAGTTGAGTGCCTCTTTAATGGTTATTGAGGCTTTTTATATAATACCAATGATGAGAAATTACTTTAGTAAGGTAGTTCTTATTCAGGTAAATTTCCTTAGTTTTTTTTTTGAATTAGTAGATTAGTGCATTAGATTTTCTTTCCCACAATACTCTCGCCATAAAATTTAAAGACTACAATAACTTCTTGAGGATGCTCACCTCGGCCGTCGTAGAGGCCGAGGTCATCTCACGTCATCCTCGTATAGGCCGAGCTGATGTCTCCTAGACATGACCCCTGGTTCCGGCCAGAGCTCAGGTCCCCGGCGTGGATGACCTGCATCTTAGGCATACCACTTCGGCTGAACGCTGATGATGTCAACCCACCTGACACGATACAGAACCAGTGCTTTATCTGAAAAGCACTGGATGCTCTTAATGGATACTGCACAAGACTCCCCGTCAGCATGTCCAGACTACTATAGTGTCAGAGTCAGACCTCCTGGTAGGGGACAGAGCCGTAATGGCCAGGACGTGGATCCCACTAGCATAAGCCCTCCGTCCTATCTTCCACTCCTGCCCTATAAATACCCCCTACTCACTCTCAACAAGTAAGACTACTATCACATCCTTACTGTTCATTACTCTTTATTCTTCCTATATACTAACTTGATCGTCGGAGTGATCCTAGGGGAGAAGCCCCGCCATTCACTTCGGACAAGCGAATTCACCACACCTCACTCGAGAGAGAACTGATTCAAGTCGGTTCTATTACCCACCAGAAATCACCTCCTCAATTGGCGCCGTCTGTGGGAACGAGATTACTGCTAAATGAGATCCACGCGCTCCAGAAGCAGGAGAGTTCCCTCAACCGAGGCTAGGCAAGTCTCTGGAGCCCAGCAAGGTCACATCTCAGAGGAACAAGAATCCCCGAGGACCCAACCCGCCAACGAAGATGCCATCGCCAGGATGGCAGAGTTCGTAGCGGACAATCTCAACATTTTCGAAGAACTAGAGAGGTACTTCAAGAGGCAGGGAAAAGAAAAAGCCGAATCCTCCAAGAGGAGATCGACGAAGTCACCTGAAGTACCTACAGGTGAGGACTCTGATGATGGGCATCTCTCCCGGAGTACCTCAAGATACGCCTCTTCCAAGGCGACCTCCAAGATTGCCTCTATTTCTCGGGCATTTTTCCGGGGTCTACTGGAAAGACGAGCTGAGGACGCACCACGGCGCCCTGGGAGGCTAGCAGCCGATTACATAAGGGTTCCGCCCTTTACCGATGACATCAATGGGGAAATGGTTCCCCCTAATTTCAAACTCCCAGTAATACAACCCTATGATGGCCGAGGTGATCCCGAGAATCACCTCAGCGCATTCATCTCAGCATTCCGCCTCTACTGCGTCCCCGACGCCATGATTTGTCGAATTTTTCTCATTTTTCTACAAGGAACAGCCCGAAAATGGTTATGGGGTTTAGAACCAAGGAGCATTTCCTCACTGGACGAGTTGGTGGACAGGTTTATTCACCGCGTTGTATCGTCTCGCCCAGTCACGAAGATTTCGGCATACCTCTTGAACCTACAACAGGCTCCCGGGGAGTCATTGCGCTCGTATGTGCAGAGGTTCAATGAGGAAAATGTGCAGATACCTGATCAAAATGAGCAGGTAACCATAGCTGCCTTCACCAACGGGTTGATCGCAAGAATTTTCCACACCGAAATACATCGGAATTACCCCCGTTCATTTCGGGAACTCTGGGAACAGGTAGACCAAGGAATCAGAAGTGAGGACCTGAACCGCATGAAGCGGAAAGCCCAAGCAGCCCGTACTGCGCAAGAGTCCCGGAGGAAAAAAGAATCCTGCCGAATCGAACAAGACCCTAGTGGCTCGTCGAATCAATTCCGCCATCGCCGGAGTGTCTGTGACCGGATCGTGAAGGGGAGGTCGTCCACCTCGGACGCCACTCAATTCCAGTCGGTCTCACATTCTAGCGGTAATGAGACAGAACCACCTCGGCTGAGCCCCTCCTGAGATTCTGGGAAGGAGGGAGAAGAAGAACTCCAGCCTCTATTGTGCCTACCACCGAGATGTAGGGCACGAGACCGAGGACTGCAACGATCTGAAGAGAGAGATCGAGAACCTGATCAGACAGGAATACTTGAAGCAATTCATCCGCAAGGATGGAGGTTTCAACCGAAGTGCCTCCCATCGAGATAACCGAGGATCTCGTCGAGAAGACAGGCAGGACACCAAGAGTCACTGCCGTGGGCTCGAGGACCATAGGGAGGACTAGCAGCCTCCACGAGACGGGTCCCCGGGCTACGGTCCTAACATCGTAGGAGTCATTAATACAATTGCGAGTGGCCCGACGGGAGGAGACAACCAGAACTCCCGGAAACGGACCTACAGTCAAACCGGTCTGGAGTTAGCCAAGCCGAGCTCCCGGCTATCCGAGGTGATTACCTATGGTCCCGGCGACCCTGTCCCTGTCGCCTTCAGCAACCACGAAACTCTCGTGATTGAAGTTCTCACCAATAATTACATAGTCAAGAAGGTCTACGTCGATCCCGGTAGCTCGGTAGACGTCTTGTACTACCGAACTTTTGAAAATTTAAAACTGATAAGAGAGCAGCTTACTCCTGTCAGGACCCCCCTCGTCGGCTTCAGGGGACATGTGGTCTACCCAGAGGGAATGGTATCCCTGATGGTGACTATCGGACGTCACCCCCGCTATCGAACTGTACCTATTAGTTTTGCGGTTATCAAAGTAGATTCCCTTACAACATGTTAATAGGTCAGCCCACACTCAACGCCTTGAGAGCCGTGTACTCCACCTACCATATGAGTTTCAAATTCTCGACACCTGCGGGGGTGGCCAAGGTGAGCAGCGACGTGAACGCCGACCGAGAATGCTACCTCGCCACCATCCAGGCCGCGGTCACTCCCCGTGCTGCGTCAAAGGCTAAGGAAAAGAGGCCAACTGTCCTCTCCATAAACAGTATTGATCCTCAGAAGACCGGAAAGCCCGACAGGCTTGAGCTCGACAGGCTTGAGCCCGGGGACGAACTGGAGGAGGTGGTCTTAGACGAGACGAGACCTGACCAAATGGTCCAAGTGGGGGCGAGTCTTCCCTCGCCCCTAAAAGAAGAGATGATCCACCTGATAAAAGACCACCGAGACGTCTTCGCGTGGTTCGCTGATGAAGTGGTCGGAGTGTCCCCCGAACTCATGATTCACCAGCTTAACATCAATCCACAGGCCCATCCTGTGAGACAAAAAAGTAGGCATTTCGGCCCCGAACGCAGCAAGGCCATATCCAATGAGGTCGATAAGCTCTTGCCTGTCAAGATGATCCATGAAATCCAATATTTCACCTGATTGTCCAACCCTGTCATGGTCAAAAAGGACATCAGTGGGTGAAAAATGTGTGTGGATTTCACCGACCTTAATAAGGCCTGCCCCAAAATTGCTACCCACTGCCGAGGATAGACGCCCTCGTCGACTCGACGATGGGACAGGAGATCCTCTGTTTCCTAGATGTCTTCAAGGGGTACCATCAAATAGGAATGAGTGAGGAAAACCAAGAGAAGACAACATTCTACACCGATCGAGGTATCTATTGTTACACCACGATGCCGTTCGAGTTAAAGAACGCCGGGGTGACCTATCAAAGGCTGGTCAACCGCCTCTTCAAAGATCAGATCAGCCGCAATGTGGAGGCCTATGTGGACGACATCCTTGTCAAAAGTCTAACCACTTTGACCTTCTCGTCAGATGTGAGGGAGGTCTTTGGCGTTCTGCGAGATTCAAGGATGAAGTTAAATCCTAAAAAGTGCATTTTCGGCGTTATCTCAGAAAAATTTTTGGGGTATCTGATTTCCCGTCGGGAAATCGAAACTAACCCCGACAAGGTCAAGGTCATCCAGGACATGTCCCCACCTCGGAACTTCCGAGAAGTTCAGAGGCTAAACGGACGCTTGGCCGCAATGAACTGCTTCCTGTCTCAATCAGCTGAGAAGGCCTTACCCTTCTTTAAGGTGCTGAAGAAGGCTGACCAGTTCGCCTGGACCGAAGAGTGCCAGCAAGCCTTCGACCAATTGAAACAATATCTGCACCACCTTCCTACTCTCGCTTCACCTCGGACCGAGGAGAAACTGTACCTCTACCTCTCCGCGGCCGACGAAACTGTCGGCGCCGTACTCATCCGAGATGAGGGAACTCAAGTGTCCATTTACTATGTCAGCCGAGCTCTCCGCGGGCCAGAAATTCGGTACACTCAGGTGGAGAAGCTCGTGCTAGGATTAGTTCATGCAACTCGACGGTTGAAACCTTATTTTCTAACTCACCCCATCTCCGTTAGGACAGATATTGATGCGTCTCGAGGCTTCCGGGCGCCTCACCAAGTGGGTTGTCGAACTAGGAGAGTACGATCTGCCGTATGAGCCGCGCACTGCCATCAAAGCTCAAGCATTAGCAGATTTTCTGGCCGAACTCACCTTCTCGAAGAACCAAGAATCCACTTTCGCTACTGCCGAAGTGTCTAACCCGCACTTATGGACGTTGTATGTGGACGGATCCTCTAATGGAGATGGCAGCGGCTCAGGATTACTCCTGGAGGGCTCCCATGGAGAAGTGTGCTCATATGCTCTCCGCTTTGACTTCCCGACCACCAATAATGAAGCCAAATACGAGACCTTGATTGCGGGATTTCAGCTAACCCGCAAACTTGGTGCTCAGCGGATCCATGTCCACAGCGACTCCCAGCTTATTGTTTGCCAAATTCTTAGTGAATATGAAGCCAAGGATGAGACCATGCAATGGTATCTCTCCAAAGTTCACCAACTCATGGCATATTTCGAGTCCTTCGAAATCCAAAAAATACTCCGATCGCAGCACAGGCGGGCCGACGCCTTATCCCGGCTGGCTTCCACATCATTTTTTGACCTCAACAAGATGGTTCTAGTGAAAGTGCTGAACGAATCAGGATACATGGAAGGGACGGCCTACACCGTACACCTAGGAGATACATGGATGAGCCCATTCATCATCTTCTTAGACCAGGGAATCCTCCCCGAGGACTGAGCCGAGGCAAGAAGGATCCAACTCAAATCTGCTCGGTACGTACTTCGCAATGGAGAGCTGTATAAACGATCCTACCTTGGTCCGTGGCTGAGATGCATTACACCTAAGGAAGAACGCCAAGTCCTCCACGAGATACACGAAGGCCTCTATGGGGCTCACGTCGGCCACAGGATGTTGGCCACGAAGACTCTACTTCTCAGGTATTTCTGGCCTTCTGTCTGACAAGATGTCCAAGACCTTGTCCTCGGCTGCCTTTCCTGTCAGGTCTATGCCCCCAAGCACCACTAGCCCTCAAATCTCATGGTCCCTATCACTTCACCCTGGCCGTTCGAGTATTGGGGGACAGACATGTCAGGTCTTCCCTAAAGCTGTCGGAGGGCATACCTTCCTTGTAACCGCCATGGATTATTTCTCCAAGTGGGTTGAGGCCGAGGCTCTAAGGACCATCACAGGGCTGGCGGTTCAAAAATTCTTTTGAAAATGCATCGTTTGCCGCTTCGGCATATCTCAGGTTATCAGTTTAGATAATGGGAGGCAGTTTGCTGAGAATCCATTTAAAAGTTGGTGCGAGAACCTCAGCATCAAGCAGCACTTCACTTCGGTAGGTCACCCCCAGGCCAACGGTCAAGCAGAAAACTTCAATCGAACTCTCTTGCATGGTTTTAAAACCCGACTACACCAAGTTGGATCATCATGGGTAGAAGAACTCCCTAGTGTCCTGTAGTCCTATCGGGCTACGCCGCGGTCGGCCATGTTATTCTTGGTTTTGATGATCACAAAAGTTCGTTTATACTGACCAAGATTGATTAGGCCTGATGGAACAAGGAAAGCATATGTTTGATTGACTCCAGTCTACGATGCTTTGGATGTGGCAAACAAGATTGAAATAATATAAATGAATTTAGTCATTGTTTTGTTCCGATCAAAGATACTGTCTTTTAAGTATGTCTAGTTTGTCATTCTTGGTACTTTGAAATGTTTATCTAACCTCCTTCAAATACAAGTGTTTTTGTCTATCCAAGAATCAGGTTCAAATATGTCATGAAATGCAAGACAACCAAAATGAGAAGCAAAAACAGGACAATCAGGTCGGACGGCCGAAAGGAAACTGTCGGACGTCCGGAAGGATCGGACGCACACCTCGGACGCATATCAACCAGATCGGACGTCCGAAAAATTCCAAGATAACTTGCTAGCTCTCGGCCTACGATCGGACGCTGTGCTGTCGGACGACAAAAATCTCATCGGACGTCCGAACTTCAACTTGGCTATTTTCGGACGATTGGTTCGGACGATGATTTGATCGTCGGACGTCCGAAAGCCCCAACGGCTAGCTGACCCTTCATCTGCCTTCTATCCGTTGGAAGCTTTAATGAAGCTCATTTCTGTTCCCCTTTAAAAATAAACTGTTCTGAACGAAGGAAGGACTTTTGCACACTTTGTTTACAAGATCTCAAGAGATATTTTAGCTAGAAAATAGTCTCCAAAGCTAGATTTGTTTTAAAGTGGTGTGAATTTCTGGTGAGCATTTCTTTTGTGATTGAAAGGATCTTTAGTGTAGCTTTGTTGAGGGTTTTCTGAGTGATTGTAAAACTTCTTAGCTTGACTAAGTGAGGCTTGGGGCAAGGAGGAAGTGCTCCCTCCATTGTACATCTAGTTGATCGTCTTCCATCAAAGAGAAGTTGCTCTTCCTAGTGTGTGGTCTTCAAGTTTGAGGATAGCTTGGTAGACACTTGGTTTGATTCCCCAATTTACTTTTCTGTTTAATAAAATTCTCATTGCTTGTTTATACTTGTGTTTCTGATCAATATTGCTCTTGTCTTCTAATCTACTTGGTTGATCATTACTAGAAAAGAAGGAATTTTTCATTTAGCAAAAATTGTCTAAATCTGATTAAGATTTTGAATAACCCAATTCACCCCCCCTCTTGGTTGTCTTTGGGACTTACAATTGGTATCAGAGCTTGGTCTCTTTGAGATTAAGCTCTAACGGCTTGGAGTAAAGATGACAACCAGTCATGCTATGTTTGTTGA
>NC_040036.1:64100015-64111222 GCF_003713205.1 Coffea eugenioides
TTATGTTTGTTCTAAAGATCAATTTGCTGATATTTTTACCAAAGCTCTGCCATTAGATCAGTTCATTCATCTAAGATCAAAATTAGGAATAATCGAAAAATCATCCTAAAATTTCTCAAAGTCTTCGGACGTCCGAAAGAATATGAACGGACGTCCGATGATGTTCTTCAGCCATTTTCCAGAATTGCGCCTGTTCAGACACAACTGTCGGACGCACAACTTCGTTCGGCCGTCCGACAGTGCAACGGCTCACTTTTTAAATTAACTTTCTCCCTCATTTGCTTCAAACTCTTCTTTTCTATTTCCTCTCGGACGAAAACCCTCTCATTTCTCACTCTCAAATTCATACCATTCTGAAGCTCTCATTCCCAAATTGACTCAAACAAAACTTTTCCTGATTGATTGCGATTCATTTCTCCTAATTATTTCATCGAATCGCAAAACATTTCGTAAATTCCCAAATTTCCCTCAAAACCCTACTTTCTCATAACTGCTCTGTCAAATCTTGTTCAAAGACTTTGTGTCCCAAAATTTCTGTGCGATTCACTTCCCTACTGCTGTGTGCATCATTTGCATCCCTCATTCCACACATTTCGCACAATGGTGAATCTAAGGGGAGGAAAAGTTACTAGATCCGTCTCACGTCATTCCCACTGTCAAACGGACATCCAAACGCTTCAAAAGAGGAGCTATCAAGGGTCAAATGTCACGGCCTACACCACAACCCTCCTCTCAGCCTGAATCTGGACAGGGGACATCTTCTCAACCGCCTCCAAAATCAGCCCCTCCTCCTACATTCTTTGATGATGCTGCGAAAGACAAATACTCCTGGATATCCCAGAAGGGTGTCATCCCTCAAAGAACTATAAACCCCTCTGAATTTCACTCCATAGGTTTAGAATCCATTCTGAGTCTATTTGCTTTCCAGAAATGGTCACATCTTATTTCTATGCCAAATGTCTACTATCCTGATATGTTGCATCAATTTTTTGCCAATCTAAGGAAAGGTTCTGACCAAACTGAAATATTTTCCAGGGTTAATGGGGTAGACTTAATCTTTGACTCTGAAAGTGTGAACTCCATTTTAAATACTACCATTGAACGTTTATGCAAAGATAAGATTGCTAATTTTTTTTCTTATGAAGAGCTCCCGACTGTGGCAAATCATTTTGACGGGACAAAAATGTTAACCTATTTCAAAAGAAGTTTTTCCTCACCTGCTGATGCTAAATTGAATGATCTGGCCCCTGTGAATTTAATTGCTTTTTCTATCATTTCAAACCTGCTTGTGCCTACTGATGGCCATAGAACTGATGCAAACAAAATGGAGTTGTACCTCTTTTATTGTTTTCAAGAAAAAATTCGTATTGATTTTGGTTTTGTCATGTGCAAGTTCTTACTTCGCTATGCCACTGATTCTCGCAGAAAATTATCTTATGGAAAGTTTCTTCAAAAGATTTTTGAGTTTTACAAAGTCCCTATTCTAGGTGTTTGTCCTAAAGAAGCATCTTCTTATGCCTTTACAAAAGGGTATTTTGAAAGGAAAAATCTTGTTTTCAAAGATAATCTGTGGGCTTATAAGGGTGCATCTTCTAGTGAACTTAGGTCTAAGGCTGCACATGATCCTTCATCTATTCCACTCACTCCCATTCATCCTCGGAAATCTGCCTCTAAGGCATCTTCCTCTTCCAGTGATGAAGTAATTGAGCTCCTTCGTGAACTCAAACAGCATGTTCTTCTTCTAGAACATGGTCTAATGCTCACTATGTCCTCTGAGCAACAAACTGCCTTCCTAGACAAAAAGAACCTCCTGTTTCCCCCCCTGTTGTTGAGGAAGTTTCCCATGACAAAGAGTCACACCCCACTGATCCAAGTTCATCAATTCCGGATCCTGGTTCTTCAACCCCTGTGACTCCTCATGGCACCTCTACATCAGATAAAGGCAAGGCACCAGTTGAAGAGGCTGCTGAAGATGATGAAGAAACTGAAGAGGAGGATCTTGATCAATATCAGCTCTCTCGGAGGACACCTGGATCCACTTAGTTCATCATTTAGGACATTTGCATTTTGTTTGTCTCTTTTATGTTTTCGTGGTATTCAACAATGAATATGTAATGTAATGGATATTTTAAGTTTCGTTTTGGATGTTTAAGTACTGTTTTGATGGATGTCTGAATATTTTGATGAATGATTGTCTATTCTGCTTATGTGAATGTAATGAATTTGTGGATTGTCTATTCTGATTGATGGTCTAAGTTTTGATGTGTGAACTTGTCTAAATTTGTGAATTTGTGGATATGTTGATGTGATTGGTTGCCCGTTTGTGATGACAAAAAGGGGGAGATATGGTATCAAATGATTGGATTGAGTGATGATTGATAATTGGTGATGTTGGCATGATTGATGATTGGTGATGTTAGGATATGTTGGATTGATTGTTTAAATTTGGATTGGCTGATATGCTTAATTGTTTAACTCGGATGGGCAGCCTTGTGAGGGGGAGTTTTTCAAAATTTTCAAATTTTGTGATTCACTAAGACAGGGGGAGTTCTTGTCTATTTTGAAAGGGGGAGTTTTCATTGCAATCATAAAATTTCATTTCAAACTTTTGTTTTGTCATCATCAAAAAGGGGGAGAATGTTATTCTTGGTTTTGATGATCACAAAAGTTCGTTTATACTGACCAAGATTGATCAGGCCTGATGGAACAAGGAAAGCATATGTTTGATTGACTCCAGTCTACGATGCTTTGGATGTGGCAAACAAGATTGAAATAATATAAATGAATTTAGTCATTGTTTTGTTCCGATCAAAGATACTGTCTTTTAAGTATGTCTAGTTTGTCATTCTTGGTACTTTGAAATGTTTATCTAACCTCCTTCAAATACAAGTGTTTTTGTCTATCCAAGAATCAGGTTCAAATATGTCATGAAATGCAAGACAACCAAAATGAGAAGCAAAAACAGGACAATCAGGTCGGACGGCCGAAAGGAAACTGTCGGACGTCCGGAAGGATCGGACGCACACCTCGGACGCATATCAACCAGATCGGACGTCCGAAAAATTCCAAGATAACTTGCTAGCTCTCGGCCTACGATCGGACGCTGTGCTGTCGGACGACAAAAATCTCATCGGACGTCCGAACTTCAACTTGGCTATTTTCGGACGATTGGTTCGGACGATGATTTGATCGTCGGACGTCCGAAAGCCCCAACGGCTAGCTGACCCTTCATCTGCCTTCTATCCGTTGGAAGCTTTAATGAAGCTCATTTCTGTTCCCCTTTAAAAATAAACTGTTCTGAACGAAGGAAGGACTTTTGCACACTTTGTTTACAAGATCTCAAGAGATATTTTAGCTAGAAAATAGTCTCCAAAGCAAGATTTGTTTTAAAGTGGTGTGAATTTCTGGTGAGCATTTCTTTTGTGATTGAAAGGATCTTTAGTGTAGCTTTGTTGAGGGTTTTCTGAGTGATTGTAAAACTTCTTAGCTTGACTAAGTGAGGCTTAGGGCAAGGAGGAAGTGCTCCCTCCATTGTACATCTAGTTGATCGTCTTCCATCAAAGAGAAGTTGCTCTTCCTAGTGTGTGGTCTTCAAGTTTGAGGATAGCTTGGTAGACACTTGGTTTGATTCCCCAATTTACTTTTCTGTTTAATAAAATTCTCATTGCTTGTCTATACTTGTGTTTCTGATCAATATTGCTCTTGTCTTCTAATCTACTTGGTTGATCATTACTAGAAAAGAAGGAAATTTTCATTTAGCAAAAAATTGCCTAAATCTGATTAAGATTTTGAATAACCCAATTCACCCCCCCTCTTGGTTGTCTTTGGGACTTACAGGCCACACAAGAGACTCCTTTTTCCTTAATGTACGGCTCCGAAGCAGTCATCCCGACTGAGATCCTGACACCTAATCCCCGGAGTGCGGCCTATGCTGCCGAGGCAAACGAAAAAGAAAGAATGATGGACCTCGACTTCGTCGAAGAAAAAAGGAATGTCGCCTCGGCCCGGGTGGTTTCATACAAAAACATCCTTACCGGTTACTACAATGCCCGTGTGAAACATCGCAGATTCCAACCAGGAGATTTGGTTCTCAGAAAAAACTTAGTCAGCCGAGCTGAACCGCAAGGGAAACTATTCCCTAAATGGGAAGGCCCCTATCGAGTCGTGAAATCTAACCAGAGTGGGTATTGTAAGTTAGCCTACCGAGATGGTTGTCTAATGCCGATGACTTGGCATGCCGAGAACTTAAGATTGTATTATACTTGAGAATTTTAACAAGTTGTAAATTTAGCCACTTCGTTACTTTTTAATACCTTGATACCACACATCCGTCATTAAAAAATAAGAGGGACAAGTAAGGGACGAAGCGTGAAAGTAAAAGAGCCGAGATGAGAAGAAATAGAAAGTTTATTTCATGAAAAGAATATTACAAAAAGAATACAATAATTGAGGTCAGGAGCGCTACTAAGCACCTCCCACCTCGGTATTCCCTCAACACCCACAAGTCTATACCCCGATCTCGGCTCCCTCTTGGCCGGTCTTCTCGCCGGTCTCTCCCCCGTGGGGATGAGACTTCTCTCCTCCCTCGTGCTCCTCACCGGTCTTCTCGTCGGCCTCTTCCCCGCTGAAAGTAGCCTCTTCTCCTCCCCCTTCCTCCTCGAACACCTCGTCGAGTTCGAATAGCCGTTTGTTGAATTTGTCCCGGACCTCGGCCAGGTTTCGCCCTGCTTGGATGCCCTCGGCCATCCGATCGCAAAGCTCCTTGGAGTTCTCGTTGTAGTTGGTCTTGTTCTTCAAGAACTCTAAGGCTTCGGAGAAAAGGTGAGGAGCGGCCTCGTCAATGGCAGATGTGTAGCCGAACATAAAGTTTGGCATGGTTAGTTCTCCGAGATCTTTGGTGAAGGTCTCGGAACTCCGGAAAGCTTCCACAGCCGAGGCCCCAGCACCCTCGAGTGCTTGCTCGTGGGACTTTTTCACCTCGTCCCCCTTTTTTGCTCCCATTCGAGAGCCGATCTGTGGCTGTTTATGGTAGCCTCGGCCTCCTCCTCCTTCGCTTCGGCCTGCTGAAGTCGCTTGTCGAGTTCCGTCTTCTCAGACTCAGACACCGCAAGTTTTTTCTCCAACTTGGAGATCTTATTTTGCAACTAGCCTGTATCCTGCTCCTCGACCAGGTCACTATATCGTTGTACCATCTCAGCCACAAATGCCGTAATGGAGGTCGTGGCTACCATGACGCTTTGGACCACTTCGGCCGGAGTCAGTTTCTTAAAAAACTCCACGTCCCTCGGTAGGCTCGAGTGCATCACTAACTCCTGCGCGGCCCGAGGCTGGGTACACCTGTCGTTGACTGAGAGTTTCCAGTTCGGACACCAGTGCTCGCCGGGGTGTGTCTTGTCTTTCCCAGGAAACACAGGGGGGCTATGAAAACGATTCCATAGCGAGGACCCCGTGACCGGATTGACTGGGGGCTTCAACTGTTTGTCTCGGCCATGAGGAGGCGGGAGTACCGTTGTGACTCCCTGGATGGACACCCCTTCCGCCAGCGACGAGGTGGACTCTGCGGCTGCCGCGGCCAAACTATTTTTAGCTACCGTGGCCGGGGTGCTTTTTGTGAGAACCCGTAAAACCCTAATATTTTCCTAGGGTTTATTACCCTTTAATTGCTTATATTTTTGCATTTTCGGGCTTAGCAATATTTTCTGGTAGATTTTATGCTTAATTATAGTTTTAAGATGAATTTTCTAGTATGGGAGACTTTTTAGAAAATTAAGCATATATATTGGATGTGGGACCCACTAGTGCGAACAGTTCGGAAAAATTCGGCCAATAAGGTTAAGTTTCGGATACTGTGAAAATTTTATCGGGTGTTAAGAGATAAGTAGTGTGTGTGAAGTGATTGATGTGAGAGAGAAAAGAAAGGATTGGAATGCATTTATGAGGGTGACAAGTGTCACTCTACCATTGGGTTGACTTAAGAAACACTATTCATCCTTTTGACTATTTTTGACTAAGTGTTAAATACTTCAAAAAAATCACAAAAATTCACCATTTTCTTCCTTGTGTTGGCCGACCCTCTCTCTCTCAAAGAAGAAGAAATTTTCCCAACTTTCAAGCTTCCATATCACTCAATCTTCCACAAACAAGAGTTTAGGTTTGATTTCATTCCATAAAATCCTTTCTTTTGGTGATAGTGAGTGCTCTAGTGAAGTTTGTTTGAAGCTCTAAGGTGGCCATCATCCCTCTCTCTCTTGTTACTTGGTAAGTGATGCTTGAACCCCCCTACTACACCTAATGATGGTTATAGTATGCTTAGAAGTGGCTTGAGTGTTGGAATATATGATTTATTTCTTGGTTTGGCTTGATTTGGTGAAGTTTTCCATTTTATGATGAATTTTCTGGTTTCATATGATTTTGATGTTGTGGACTAGTATGATGGTTGGTAATAAGGGGCTTTGGCTTTAGTAGGTGTGAATTGTTGATAAATGCAATCAATTTTGGATTTGAATGGAATTGTGAAAAGTTAGGGTTCATGAACCCCTAATCTGCCCGAAATTTTAGGTCATAGCTAGAGGCCGAATTGGACTTTGCTCAAAACATGAAAGTTGTAGGTATTAATGATTTTAGTGTGCCTGCAAAATTTCAGGGCAATTGGACTAGTGTAGAGTGAGTTATGCCATTTTTACTGTTGCTGTTTTTGGTGCACAGAATGTCCGAACTGCGATAGTAATTGCCTGTTTTGACTGGAATTGGTTTGGATTTTGAAGTTGGTGTCTTCTGAGGAAATGTATCTGGATGTCTTAGCTAACTTATGCCTTTGGAATTTCGGCATTTGGACCTGTGTAGGCTGAGATTGACGTATTACAGTTTTGTGTGTTTTGCAAACCTGTTTTGGTAATTCTGGTTTGGTATTTGGCACTTTTGACCTAGTTGTGCTAGGATTTGGACTGAGAGGCCTTCTACATTGTTGTAGCTCTGTTTCTTGGCTTCGAAATGGTGGGTCTTACACCCCCATCCGACATTTGTAGTGAGAGTTGTGCCATTACCGCATTATGAGGTCAAATCCGGTTTTCTTATCAAGGCTTAGGTTAAAGCCCTTTCTTAATTTCTGGTTTGCTTTCATGCTTGTATATGTTTATAAAACCCTATTGGGGTTGTGAATTGGTGTTGTTTATGGCTCGGTATGGTTTCTTGTTGTATGATATTGTGAGCCTATGGAACGGCTCTTGACATGAAATGCTTATATGTGTGTTGTTGGGTTGTGATTGAAGAAAAATAATGAAGCCTTATGGCTGGAAAATTTGGTAAACACAAAGGGCATGCTGCCCGAATTTTTACTCGAGATTTAGAAAACTATATTCTCGACTTGAGTAAAGGTTAAGTATTTAACACTTGAATTTCCATGCATGAAACCCTATTGGGCGATAATTGGTTTGACTTTATGACTCGTTATCGAGTCTTATGGTATTTGTTTACATGTTCTAGGGCGTGACGATAGCTCACGACGTCTTGGTGATCGTGGTGCATGAAATACCACTTTCTTGCTTGGTGAGTATACTACTCACTTACTTGTTATAATGTGGCTTTGTGCTATGTGTATTGATGCCTTGAAGGCTTAATTGGTTATTGGAAATGATTGAGGTGAGGGTGTACTTGACCGCCCTCACCCCTTGTGATTCCATGCATGGCTAGTGCTTGCATTACTGAATTACTGCACTTGATATATGAAATACTGAATTCCATTCATGGAAACTGATTTGGTATCATTTGGGCGAATGTCCAATGGCTTTACTGTATCACTGAGCTCAACCCCGTTTGGTAGTCAATTGGAACGAGCCGGCGAGGGCTTGGTCGTGAAAATTGTCATGCCACGGGGACTGTACTGTGGAATCTTGTGGTAATGAGACCTTTGGTTCCGGTATACTCGAGTATTACCAAAATGACTGAATGGAGTGCGGGCCCGGTTGGGGTATGATAGTTGGACGGTTGGATGTAAGTGATGTCTACGGATGGTTACTTTTCATTGACGGAGGGTCAATGAGGTTGGATCAAGATTTCAAGCGTGGAAATGGGCTCTTGAGAGCCGACCGTATCCTTTTCCGTTTTGTTTTACTGCTTATTTGTGCACTTTAAATGAAAGTTCATCCTTATGTGACTTTGGTTGCTTATGTAGTAGTATACCACTTGGCTTTAGCTCATTCCGTGTTATTTGTTTTCCTTACAGGGATATAATTACTTTTGAGAATGGATTGGATAGTCACTTGCCAAATTGAGCTTGTAAATGTCTTTTGTATAGCTCTTGAAATGAAGCCTTAATGTGTAACGGGTTCATTTCCTTTTGATAGGCAAACTGAATATGTACTTCCTTAATGAATGTCTGTGGCATGCCACTATGGTTGTAAATGTTGGATTTCAATGTGTATATGTTAAATTGATGTTTGGATTCTACTATCCAGGCCACTATTCAGTTTTCCATTTTTTTTTTATTTTGCTATTTTGATACTTATGGCTTGTCCGAGCGCACTTTTGTTTTCCCGAAACGTATTCGAACGCGTGTAACTGTACCGTAGTCCTGGCGAGAGCTGGGCAGGCAGTTCGTTAACCCCTTTGGTTCGCCTTAGGGGAAGGTGGGGCTGTCACAGGTGGTATCAGAGCCTAGGTTTGAATTAGCCTGGGTGTTATAGGACTGTTTGACTTGAGGATTGTTGTTTTTGGCCTTTAAGCTTATATTTATGATTACATGTTCTTGTGATGTAGGATGGCCGGACAGGGTGATCCTAGTGCTAGTCCTTCGGGGGCTAGACCTCGCAAAGTACTCCCCGTGATTCCCTATCAGATACGGCCGGGAGGGGCCGTCATTCGTTGGAGCCCGTCTAACCGTCTTCGACGGTGCCCGTGTAAGGAGAGATATGCTTACCCGAACACTCTAGTGTTTGCGCTGGATAAAGAGCGCAAGGTATTGGCGAGAGAGAATGCTCGCCTTGAGGTCGATGCGATTCAGGATAGGGCGACGAAGGATAAGCAAGCTGCGCGTATAAAGGAGCTAGAATACGATGTGCTTGAGGCTGAAGATAGGGTTGACGACCTTTGCGCCCAACTGAGGGAGGCACGAGAGCGAGAGCTTAAGCGAGCGCGCAAGGTCAGGGGTCGCGCTGAGGCGATCCTTAATCTGTGTGACGATGGCCTTGAGGAGTGTAGCGACGAGGCGTCGTGTGCGGAGGCCGACCCTGGGGAGGAGTCTACCCCATCGCCTGGATCCCAGACCCCGGCGACTGACTAGGCCTTGATCTTAGGCATCTTTTGGATAGTGGTGGTTTTTGTATGTACATAGGGATAGGGATAGAGCCTTAGCTAATCGTTTAGGGTCGTTAGATTAGCTACGTGTAAATCTCTTTTGATAGGCCTATCCTCCGGTGGATCGTTTGTGTACGTACGTGCTTTGGCCGTACTTGACTGACTGATTGTATATATGTGTTTGGCTTGTATATATGTGTGGTTGTGCTTATGCTTTGGATTGTATAAATGTGTTATTATGCAAGTTTACGTGTTACTTATATGGCTTGTTATTACTGTGGTTTAGTATTCTTGCCTAGACCGAGTGGAACTTATGGAAGGTACTCGGAGTGGTCGGGGACGTGGGCGCGGTGCTAGACAACCCACACCGGTTAGGGGTGTAGGGGAAACCTCGACTGGACCTGATCCTGAACCCCAAGCCGACCCTAATGCCCAGATCGCTGCTGCTATGCAGCAAATGACAAATCTGCTTGCACAAGTAGTGCAGCAACAAGCTCAGAACCCAAACCCTAACCCTGGAAATCCCGGGAACCCTGGCCACCATGTCGAGAGCGAGGATAGAGCTCTCGAACGTTTCCAAAAGTTTTCCCCGCCAAAGTTTGTTGGGGGACCCGACCCTGACGTTGCTGAGAAATGGCTTGAGAAGATGGTAGACATTTTTGCAGCTCTACATTATCCAGACGAACGGCAGGTGACTTTTGCCGTGTTTCAACTTGAAGGGGCTGCTCGTTCCTGGTGGAACGTAATTAGGCAGAAATGGGAACGGGAGCAGACGCCTAGGACGTGGGTGAACTTCATCCGCGAATTTAACGCAAAGTTTTTCCCTCCTCTAGTCCAGGAGAGGAAGGAGGACGAGTTTATCCGGCTCCGGCAAGGGACTCAGACTGTGGCGGAGTACGAGAGTCAGTTCACCCGCCTGTCTAAATTCGCGCCTGAGCTAATCATTACTGAGCAACGACGGGTTAGGCGCTTCATTCAGGGTTTGAACGTTGAGATTCAGAAAGATCTCGCGGCAACTCAAATTACCACGTTTAGCGAGGCAATGGAAAAAGCCCAACGAGTTGAGAGTGCACGGCTGCAGGTCCGAAACTTCCAGGCTAAGAAACGTGGTTTTCCTGGGAGTACGTCTGGACAAGGTGAGAAGAGCACTCCCTCTAAGTTCGGACGAGGATCGAGTGGTGGCCGACACTCCGGCTCGGGCAGAGGGACTCCATTCAGGGGTAGTCAAGCTGGGCGTGGACAAAGGGGAAATGCTCAGAGTGGCTCGGCTTCGGCACCTCGCGGTCCCTGTGGGCACTGTGGGAAAGCAAACCACACCGAGGATAACTGCTGGAGAAAGCAGGGTAAATGTCTGCGGTGTGGAAGTGCGGACCATCAACTGGCTACATGCCCGGTCCTGAAACAAGACGGAAAAGGGAGCCAACCACTGCCGAGGACCAATACTGGACCCGCCAAGGGAGATGGGTCCAAACCGAAGGTTCCAGCTAGGGTGTATTCTTTAGAGCCCCATCAGGTCCCAGAGTCTTCGGAGATTGTAGAAGGTACGATCCCTATTTTCCACCGCTTTGCCAAAGTTTTAATTGATCCTGGTGCCACTCATTCGTTTGTTAACCCTGATTTCATGTGTGGCATCGATATAAAACCTGCTAGTTTACCTTATGACCTAGAAGTGAGTACACCTACGGGGAATCAACGTTTGGTGACTAGTATGGTTTATAGGGATTGCGATGTATGGGTTGGTGAGAAGAGATTTTTAGGAGACCTGATTAGCTTGTCCATTAAGGGGTACGATGTGATTCTGGGCATGGACTGGTTAGCCAAATATAACGCCCAACTGGATTGTAAAACGAAGGTGGTCGAATTTCACATTCCTGGCGAGGCAACCTTGAGGTTGGATATAAGGGGTAGGTTAGCCT
>NC_040036.1:64112222-64201950 GCF_003713205.1 Coffea eugenioides
GGTCAATTCTCAAGTATTCAAATGAAGATCTCCTGGATAAGAGAGTAGCAAAACACAAGGATTTTGGTTGGGAAAATTCATTCTTAAAAATCTAGAAAACACGTGACTAAAGGTTGTATTTATAGCCTTTTACAAGACACAAGAAACCTATTCAATATTGGAAACGAATTATGACTTTCCTAAAACCCTAACTCACTAGAATAGGAAACTAATTAATTTAATTTGGCTCAATAGTTGCCCACATGACTTGACTTTTATTCCTTAACTAATGACTCAACTTAACACTTAAATTAACTCTAATTTAACAACTAACAATGTTGGACATCATCTAAACAAATGACACAAAAGAATGAAACTTGAAATTTGTTCGGTTCTTCATCAATTCATGCAACCCGATTTCACTTCTCCATCTTGAGACTAAGTAAATGAAAATTTCATAGAGTTTAATGGGAATCTCGGATCTTCATCCTGATGTTCTCATCAAAGTGGATGTCCGAATTGATAGATGTTGAAGAATTAGTAGATAAGTTATGGTTAGGGGTGAAATGACACTCAAACCTAGAGCTAGCTGGTTCTCCCCAAAATGCGTTAAGATTCAACAGTTGATTAGACATCTAGGGGTAAAGCACCATTTTGGTGCGGTCAAGCTCTGAATACGAGATATGACCTCAAAACAATAGGGATCAAGGTCGGCCAGTGAGACGATGGGGGATAAGTTTCATCGTCGAGAAGGAAACAGCCCGGATCACCAACTAAGGCCCTAAATGACCGTTCAGTGATAAAAGAGGTAGGGGTATAGAGATAGCTGGGAGATTTGCCTAGAAGCACCCACTCTTGAAAGAGTGCATAATCGCTCACTGATCGAGCTTTTTTGTGCCGAAAATGAAAGGAGCTAAGCAATTTGTTGAAGTTGTGGGATGTAAAAATACATAGGTAAGGGAGTGTTCCATCTTAGAGAGAAGCCTCCACACGAACAGTCATAGACAAAGCGAAAGTGAGAATGTCAGCTTGAGTAACACAAACATTGGTAAGAATCCAATACCCCGAAAACTTAAGGGTTCCTCCACAAGGTTCGTCCGTGGAGGGTGAGTCAGGGTCTAAGATCAGGCTGAAAGGCATAGTCAATGGACAATAGGTGAATATTCTTGTACTATCATTTGTTTGTCCCAAGGGACGGATAAGACTAGGTTAGCAGAAAGATGGTTATCGGTTCAAGAACGTAAGGTGCCCCTACTTTTTCGGAGTAAAAGTGGTAGAGAAATGTTTCAAACCAATGTTCATACTGTGAGAACCCGTAAAACCCTAATATTTTCCTAGGGTTTATTACCCTTTAATTGCTTATATTTTTGCATTTTCGGGCTTAGAAATATTTTCTGGTAGATTTTATGCTTAATTATAGATTTAAGATGATTTTTATAGTATGGGAGAATTTTTAGAAAATTAAGCATATATATTGGACGTGGGACCCACTAGTGCGATAAGTTCGGAAAAATTCGGCCAATAAGGTTAAGTTTCGGATACTGTGAAAATTTTATCGGGTGTTAAGAGATAAGTAGTGTGTGTGAAGTGATTGATGTGAGAGAGAAAAGAAAGGATTGGAATGCATTTAATGAGTGTGACAAGTGTCACAATCTCATTGGTTGGACTTTAAGAATTACTATTCACTTTCTTGACTTTTTTGACCAAAGGATTAAATATCAAAAATTCACAAAATTTCCTCATTTTTCTTTCTCCTTGGCCGGCTCTCTCTCACTCTCTTGCAAGAAGAAGAACTCTTCAATCTTCAAGCTTTTTACTAGCAAATCATCTAAATCAACCAAATAAACAAGATTCCACTCCATAAAATCCTACCTTCTAGTGCTAGTAAGGGTTGTAGTGAAGTTGTTTTGAAGAGCAAAGGTGTCCACAATCTCTCTTTCCCTTGTTTCTTGGTAAGTGATGCTACAACCTCTTCCCTATACCTAATGATGGTTATATTATGCTTAGAAGTGGCTAAAGTGATGGATTATATGATTTATTTCTTGGTTTGGCTTGATTTGGTGAAGTTTTCCATTTTATGATGAATTTTCTGGTTTCATATGATTTTGATGTTGTGGACTAGTATGATGGTTGGTAATAAGGGGCTTTGGCTTTAGTAGGTGTGAATTGTTGTGAAATGCAATCAATTTTGGATTTGAATGGAATTGTGAAAAGTTAGGGTTCATGAACCCCTAATCTGCCCGAAATTTTAGGTCATATCTAGAGGCCGAATTGGACTTTTCTCAAAACATGAAAGTTGTAGGTATTGATGATTTTAGTGTGCCTGCAAAATTTCAGGGCAATTGGACTAGTGTAGAGTGAGTTATGCCGTTTTTTCTGTTGCTGTTTTTGGTGCACAGAATGTCCGAACTGCGATAGTAATTTCCTGTTTCGACTGGAATTGGTTTGGATTTTGAAGTTGGTGTCTTCTGAGGAAATGTAGCTGGATGTCTTAGCTAACTTATTCCTTTGGAATTTCGGCATTTGGACCTGTGTAGGCTGAGATTGACGTATTACAGTTTTGTGTGTTTTGCAAACCTGTTTTGGTAATTCTGGTTTGGTATTTGGTACTTTTGACCTAGTTGTGCTAGGATTTGGACTGAGAGGCCTTCTACATTGTTGTAGCTCTGTTTCTTGGCTTCGAAATGGGGGGTCTTACACCCCCATCCGACATTTGTAGTGAGAGTTGTGCCATTACCGCATTATGAGGTCGAATCCGGTTTTCTTATCAAGGCTTAGGTTAAAGCCCTTTCTTAATTTCTGGTTTGCTTTCATGCTTGTATATGTTTATAAAACCCTATTGGGGTTGTGAATTGGTGTTGTTTATGGCTCGGTATGGTTTCTTGTTTTATGCTATTGTGAGCCTATGGAACGGCTCTTGACATGAAATGCTTATATGTGTGTTGTTGGGTTGTGATTGAAGAAAAATAATGAAGCCTTATGGCTGGAAAATTTGGTAAACACAAAGGGCATGCTGCCCGAATTTTTACTCGAGATTTAGAAAACTATATTCTCGACTTGAGTAAAGGTTAAGTATTTAACACTTGAATTTCCATGCATGAAACCCTATTGGGCGATAATTGGTTTGACTTTATGACTCGTTATCGAGTCTTATGGTATTTGTTTACATGCTCTAGGGCGTGACGATAGCTCACGACGTCTTGGTGATCGTGGTGCATGAAATACCACTTTCTTGCTTGGTGAGTATACTACTCACTTACTTGTTATAATGTGGCTTTGTGCTATGTGTATTGATGCCTTGAAGGCTTAATTGGTT
Organism: Coffea eugenioides; assembly: GCF_003713205.1. Taxonomy (NCBI): domain Eukaryota; kingdom Viridiplantae; phylum Streptophyta; class Magnoliopsida; order Gentianales; family Rubiaceae; genus Coffea; species Coffea eugenioides. The sequence goes on from NC_040036.1 coordinate 64,115,518, forward strand.
ATTGGAAATGATTGAGGTGAGGGTGTACTTGACCGCCCTCACCCCTTGTGATTCCATGCATGGCTAGTGCTTGCATTACTGAATTACTGCACTTGATATATGAAATACTGAATTCCATTCATGGAAACTGATTTGGTATCATTTGGGCGAATGTCCAATGGCTTTACTGTATCACTGAGCTCAACCCCGTTTGGTAGTCAATTGGATCGAGCCGGCGAGGGCTTGGTCGTGAAAATTGTCATGCCACGGGGACTGTACTGTGGAATCTTGTAGTAATGAGACCTTTGGTTCCGGTATACTCGAGTATTACCAAAATGACTGAATGGAGTGCGGGCCCGGTTGGGGTATGATAGTTGGACGGTTGGATGTAAGTGATGTCTACGGATGGTTACTTTTCATTGACGGAGGGTCAATGAGGTTGGATCAAGATTTCAAGCGTGGAAATGGGCTCTTGAGAGCCGACCGTATCCTTTTCCGTTTTGTTTTACTGCTTATTTGTGCACTTTAAATGAAAGTTCATCCTTATGTGACTTTGGTTGCTTATGTAGTAGTATACCACTGGGCTTTAGCTCATTCCGTGTTATTTGTTTTCCTTACAGGGATATAATTACTTTTGAGAATGGATTGGATAGTCACTTGCCAAATTGAGCTTGTAAATGTCTTTTGTATAGCTCTTGAAATGAAGCCTTAATGTGTAACGGGTTCATTTCCTTTTGATAGGCAAACTGAATATGTACTTCCTTTATGAATGTCTGTGGCATGCCACTATGGTTGTAAATGTTGGATTTCAATGTGTATATGTTAAATTGATGTTTGGATTCTACTATCCAGGCCACTATTCAGTTTTCCATTTTTTTTTATTTTGCTATTTTGATACTTATGGCTTGTCCGAGCGCACTTTTGTTTTCCCGAAACGTATTCGAACGCGTGTAACTGTACCGTAGTCCTGGCGAGAGCTGGGCAGGCAGTTCGTTAACCCCTTTGGTTCGCTTTAGGGGAAGGTGGGGCTGTCACAGGTGGTATCAGAGCCTAGGTTTGAATTAGCCTGGGTGTTATAGGACTGTTTGACTTGAGGATTGTTGTTTTTGGCCTTTAAGCTTATATTTATGATTACATGTTCTTGTGATGTAGGATGGCCGGACAGGGTGATCCTAGTGCTAGTCCTTCGGGGGCTAGACCTCGCAAAGTACTCCCCGTGATTCCCTATCAGATACGGCCGGGAGGGGCCGTCATTCGTTGGAGCCCGTCTAACCGTCTTCGACGGTGCCCGTGTAAGGAGAGATATGCTTACCCGAACACTCTAGTGTTTGCGCTGGATAAAGAGCGCAAGGTATTGGCGAGAGAGAATGCTCGCCTTGAGGTCGATGCGATTCAGGATAGGGCGACGAAGGATAAGCAAGCTGCGCGTATAAAGGAGCTAGAATACGATGTGCTTGAGGCTGAAGATAGGGTTGACGACCTTTGCGCCCAACTGAGGGAGGCACGAGAGCGAGAGCTTAAGCGAGCGCGCAAGGTCAGGGGTCGCGCTGAGGCGATCCTTAATCTGTGTGACGATGGCCTTGAGGAGTGTAGCGACGAGGCGTCGTGTGCGGAGGCCGACCCTGGGGAGGAGTCTACCCCATCGCCTGGATCCCAGACCCCGGCGACTGACTAGGCCTTGATCTCTAGGCATCTTTTGGATAGTGGTGGTTTTTGTATGTACATAGGGATAGGGATAGAGCCTTAGCTAATCGTTTAGGGTCGTTAGATTAGCTACGTGTAAATCTCTTTTGATAGGCCTATCCTCCGGTGGATCGTTTGTGTACTACGTGCTTTGGCCGTACTTGACTGACTGATTGTATATATGTGTTTGGCTTGTATATATGTGTGGTTGTGCTTATGCTTGGATTGTATAAATGTGTTATTATGCAAGTTTACGTGTTACTTATATGGCTTGTTATTACTGTGGTTTAGTATTCTTGCCTAGACCGAGTGGAACTTATGGAAGGTACTCGGAGTGGTCGGGGACGTGGGCGCGGTGCTAGACAACCCACACCGGTTAGGGGTGTAGGGGAAACCTCGACTGGACCTGATCCTGAACCCCAAGCCGACCCTAATGCCCAGATCGCTGCTGCTATGCAGCAAATGACAAATCTGCTTGCACAAGTAGTGCAGCAACAAGCTCAGAACCCAAACCCTAACCCTGGAAATCCCGGGAACCCTGGCCACCATGTCGAGAGCGAGGATAGAGCTCTCGAACGTTTCCAAAAGTTTTCCCCGCCAAAGTTTGTTGGGGGACCCGACCCTGACGTTGCTGAGAAATGGCTTGAGAAGATGGTAGACATTTTTGCAGCTCTACATTATCCAGACGAACGGCAGGTGACTTTTGCCGTGTTTCAACTTGAAGGGGCTGCTCGTTCCTGGTGGAACGTAATTAGGCAGAAATGGGAACGGGAGCAGACGCCTAGGACGTGGGTGAACTTCATCCGCGAATTTAACGCAAAGTTTTTCCCTCCTCTAGTCCAGGAGAGGAAGGAGGACGAGTTTATCCGGCTCCGGCAAGGGACTCAGACTGTGGCGGAGTACGAGAGTCAGTTCACCCGCCTGTCTAAATTCGCGCCTGAGCTAATCATTACTGAGCAACGACGGGTTAGGCGCTTCATTCAGGGTTTGAACGTTGAGATTCAGAAAGATCTCGCGGCAACTCAAATTACCACGTTTAGCGAGGCAATGGAAAAAGCCCAACGAGTTGAGAGTGCACGGCTGCAGGTCCGAAACTTCCAGGCTAAGAAACGTGGTTTTCCTGGGAGTACGTCTGGACAAGGTGAGAAGAGCACTCCCTCTAAGTTCGGACGAGGATCGAGTGGTGGCCGACACTCCGGCTCGGGCAGAGGGACTCCATTCAGGGGTAGTCAAGCTGGGCGTGGACAAAGGGGAAATGCTCAGAGTGGCTCGGCTTCGGCACCTCGCGGTCCCTGTGGGCACTGTGGGAAAGCAAACCACACCGAGGATAACTGCTGGAGAAAGCAGGGTAAATGTCTGCGGTGTGGAAGTGCGGACCATCAACTGGCTACATGCCCGGTCCTGAAACAAGACGGAAAAGGGAGCCAACCACTGCCGAGGACCAATACTGGACCCGCCAAGGGAGATGGGTCCAAACCGAAGGTTCCAGCTAGGGTGTATTCTTTAGAGCCCCATCAGGTCCCAGAGTCTTCGGAGATTGTAGAAGGTACGATCCCTATTTTCCACCGCTTTGCCAAAGTTTTAATTGATCCTGGTGCCACTCATTCGTTTGTTAACCCTGATTTCATGTGTGGCATCGATATAAAACCTGCTAGTTTACCTTATGACCTAGAAGTGAGTACACCTACGGGGAATCAACGTTTGGTGACTAGTATGGTTTATAGGGATTGCGATGTATGGGTTGGTGAGAAGAGATTTTTAGGAGACCTGATTAGCTTGTCCATTAAGGGGTACGATGTGATTCTGGGCATGGACTGGTTAGCCAAATATAACGCCCAACTGGATTGTAAAACGAAGGTGGTCGAATTTCACATTCCTGGCGAGGCAACCTTGAGGTTGGATATAAGGGGTAGGTTAGCCTCATCTGCTCTCATTTCGGGCATTCGAGCTAGGAAACTGATAAGTAGAGGAGCGCAAGGATTTTTGGCCTTTTTAATTAACACCCCTGCGGATAAGTTAAAAGTAGAAGATGTGGCCATAGTGAGGGAATTTCCGGACGTATTCCCTGATGAGTTAGTAGCTTTACCTCCAGAAAGGGAGATAGAATTCCGAATAGATCTTTTACCTGGAACTGCACCTATCTCAAAAACCCCTTACCGAATGGCGCCTGCGGAACTGAAAGAGCTTAAGTTGCAATTACAAGACCTTTTGGAGCGGGGATTCATTCACGAGAGTGGATCTCCTTGGGGAGCTCCTGTCCTGTTTGTGAAGAAAAAGGACGGAACCTTGAGGATGTGTATTGATTACCGAGGCCTGAACAACGTGACCATCAAGAATAAGTATCCACTACCTCACATCGACGAGTTGTTTGACCAGCTACAAGGAGCAGTGGTCTTCTCGAAGTTGGACCTCCGACAAGGATACTACCAGTTGTTAATAAGGAAGGAGGACATTCCGAAAACTGCCTTCAACTCGAGATACGGGCATTACGAGTTCGCCGTTATGCCCTTTGGACTGACCAATGCTCCCGCCGCCTTTATGGACTTAATGCATAGGGTTTTCAAACCCTATCTAGACCGATTTGTTGTTGTGTTTATCGATGACATTTTGGTCTACTCGAAGACACGCGAGGAGCATGAGGAGCATTTGAGAGTGGTGTTACAAACATTAAGAGAACATCAGCTGTACGCCAAGTTTAGCAAATGCGAGTTTTGGTTGGAGAAAGTAGCATTTCTAGGTCACGTGATCTCTCACGAAGGTATTTCGGTGGATCCGGCGAAGGTTGAGGCCGTGACAAATTGGAAGAGGCCAGAAAACCCCACGGAAATTCGTAGCTTTCTAGGGCTAGCGGGGTACTACCGAAGGTTTATTAAGGATTTTTCCAAACTGGCAGGACCTTTAACTGACTTGACAAAGAAGCATGGCCAGTTTATCTGGAACGGCCGATGCGAAGCAAGTTTTCAGGAATTAAAGAAAAGATTGACCATGGCTCCAGTACTGGTCTTGCCAAATGGAGTGGACGGGTTTGCGGTTTATGCGGACGCGTCGCGAGAAGGCCTGGGGTGTGTTTTGATGCAGAACCGGAATGTGATTGCTTTCGCCTCTAGGAAATTGAAGCTTCACGAGCAGAACTACCCGACTCATGATCTAGAGTTAGCCGCAGTTGTCTTTGCACTGAAAAAGTGGAGGCATTACCTATACGGGGTGACCTTCGAAGTGTTTTCGGATCACAAAAGTCTTAGATACCTTTTCTCCCAGAAAGAATTAAACATGAGGCAACAAAGGTGGATGGAATTTCTGGAAGATTACGACTGTACAATCAATTATCATCCGGGAAAGGCAAATGTGGTAGCAGATGCCTTGAGTCGTAAGGTGCAAGTAGCAGGGCTAATGATTAAGGAGTGGGATTTGCTAGAATCCGTGTGCGAGTGGAAACCCTGTCTAGGGAGCCATAAGGTGATATTTGGTAATGTCAGGGTTACCTCCACTCTACTGGAACATATTAAAGAGGCACAAAAAGAAGATTTGATGGTACAGAAATGGAGAGAGAAGGTGGAAAGGAGAAACAACGGACTTCAATTTGAGTCCTGAGGGTATTTTGAAGTATCGGAACCGAATAGTGGTACCGAAAGTGGAGTCGATGAAAATGGAGATTTTGGAGGAAGCTCATCGGTCCAAGTATACAATCCATCCGGGCAGCAGCAAGATGTATCAAGACCTAAAAGGAACCTATTGGTGGGACAATATGAAGAAGGAAATTGCTCAATACGTACAGAAATGTCTCATTTGCCAGCAAGTGAAGGCAGAGCATCAAAAACCATCGGGTCTGTTACAACCCTTGGAGATACCTGAGTGGAAGTGGGAAAACATCACCATGGACTTCGTTTCCGGTTTACCGAGGACGCAAAGAGGACACGATGCCGTTTGGGTGATCGTTGATCGATTAACCAAGTCGGCCCATTTCTTGCCGGTGAACATGAAGTATTCAATGGACAAGTTGGCTCGACTGTACATGGATGAGATAGTAAGACTACACGGTGTTCCTGTGAGCATCGTCTCTGATCGGGATCCACGGTTTGTATCTCGATTTTGGCAGAAGTTTCAAGAAACCCTGGGGACTAAACTTAATTTGAGCACGACCTATCATCCTCAGACGGATGGCCAGTCAGAACGGACGATTCAAACTCTTGAGGACATGTTACGAACGTGCATTCTGGATTTTGGAGGCAACTGGGGTCAGCACATGACCTTGGTAGAGTTTGCGTACAACAATAGCTTCCATTCGTCGATTCAAATGGCCCCGTACGAAGCTCTCTACGGACGCAAGTGCCGGTCACCGATTTACTGGGATGAAGTTGGCGAAAAGAAAGCACTGGACCCGTCAACCATTCCATGGATGGAAGAGGCTCAAGAGAAGGTCAAGTTGATAAGGCAACGGCTTCAAACAGCCCAGAGTCGACAAAAGAGCTACGCTGATAATCGAAGAAAAGACTTGGAGTTTGAAGTTGGAGACTACGTATTTCTCAAAGTCACACCTTTACGAAGTCTTACAGTGGGTAAAGGAAAGAAGCTTCAACCGCGGTACGTCGGACCCTACAAGATCCTTCAGAGGGTTGGAGCGGTCGCGTATCGATTGGAACTGTCATTCAATCTATCTCGAATTCACGATGTATTTCACGTTTCGATGCTAAAGAAGTACCATCCTGATCCATCCCATGTATTGCAACCGGAGGATATTGAAGTAGATGAATCACTGGCCTATGAAGAGAAACCGGTTCAGGTACTTGATCGGAAGGTCAAAGAGCTTCGCAACAAGAAGATTCCATTAGTAAAGGTGCTGTGGAGAAACCACGGAGTTGAGGAAGCTACTTGGGAAATGGAAGAGGAAATGCGAAAGAAATACCCAAACCTATTCGGGGATTAAGGTGAGAAATTTCGAGGACGAAATTCTTTTAAGTGGGGGAGAGTGTGAGAACCCGTAAAACCCTAATATTTTCCTAGGATTTATTACCCTTTAATTGCTTATATTTTTGCATTTTCGGGCTTAGCAATATTTTCTGGTAGATTTTATGCTTAATTATAGTTTTAAGATGAATTTTCTAGTATGGGAGACGTTTTAGAAAATTAAGCATATATATTGGATGTGGGACCCACTAGTGCGAACAGTTCAGAAAAATTCGGCCAATAAGGTTAAGTTTCGGATACTGTGAAAATTTTATCGGGTGTTAAGAGATAAGTAGTGTGTGTGAAGTGATTGATGTGAGAGAGAAAAGAAAGGATTGGAATGCATTTATGAGGGTGACAAGTGTCACTCTACCATTGGGTTGACTTAAGAAACACTATTCATCCTTTTGACTATTTTTGACTAAGTGTTAAATACTTCAAAAAAATCACAAAAATTCACCATTTTCTTCCTTGTGTTGGCCGGCCCTCTCTCTCTCAAAGAAGAAGAAATTTTCCCAACTTTCAAGCTTCCATATCACTCAATCTTCCACAAACAAGAGTTTAGGTTTGATTTCATTCCATAAAATCCTTTCTTTTGGTGATAGTGAGTGCTCTAGTGAAGTTTGTTTGAAGCTCTAAGGTGGCCATCATCCCTCTCTCTCTTGTTACTTGGTAAGTGATGCTTGAACCCCCCTACTACACCTAATGATGGTTATAGTATGCTTAGAAGTGGCTTGAGTGTTGGAATATATGATTTATTTCTTGGTTTGGCTTGATTTGGTGAAGTTTTCCATTTTATGATGAATTTTCTGGTTTCATATGATTTTGATGTTGTGGACTAGTATGATGGTTGGTAATAAGGGGCTTTGGCTTTAGTAGGTGTGAATTGTTGATAAATGCAATCAATTTTGGATTTGAATGGAATTGTGAAAAGTTAGGGTTCATGAACCCCTAATCTGCCCGAAATTTTAGGTCATAGCTAGAGGCCGAATTGGACTTTGCTCAAAACATTAAAGTTGTAGGTATGGATGAGTTTAGTGTGCCTACAAAATTTCAGAGAAATTGGACTAGTGTAGAGTGAGTTATGCCGTTTTTACTGTTGCTGTTTTTGGTGCACAGAATGTCCGAACTGCGATAGTAATTGCCTGTTTTGACTGGAATTGGTTTGGATTTTGAAGTTGGTATCTTCTGAGGAAATGTAGCTGGATGTCTTAGCTAACTTATGCCTTTGGAATTTCGGCATTTGGACCTGTGTAGGCTGAGATTGACGTATTACAGTTTTGTGTGTTTTGCAAACCTGTTTTGGTAATTCTGGTTTGGTATTTGGCACTTTTGACCTAGTTGTGCTAGGATTTGGACTGAGAGGCCTTCTACATTGTTGTAGCTCTGTTTCTTGGTTTCGAAATGGTGGGTCTTACACCCCCATCCGACATTTGTAGTGAGAGTTGTGCCATTACCGCATTATGAGGTCAAATCCGGTTTTCTTATCAAGGCTTAGGTTAAAGCCCTTTCTTAATTTCTGGTTTGCTTTCATGCTTGTATATGTTTATAAAACCCTATTGGGGTTGTGAATTGGTGTTGTTTATGGCTCGGTATGGTTTCTTGTTGTATGATATTGTGAGCCTATGGAACGGCTCTTGACATGAAATGCTTATATGTGTGTTGTTGGGTTGTGATTGAAGAAAAATAATGAAGCCCTATGGCTGGAAAATTTGGTAAACACAAAGGGCATGCTGCCCGAATTTTTACTCGAGATTTAGAAAACTATATTCTCGACTTGAGTAAAGGTTAAGTATTTAACACTTGAATTTCCATGCATGAAACCCTATTGGGCGATAATTGGTTTGACTTTATGACTCGTTATCGAGTCTTATGGTATTTGTTTACATGTTCTAGGGCGTGACGATAGCTCACGACGTCTTGGTGATCGTGGTGCATGAAATACCACTTTCTTGCTTGGTGAGTATACTACTCACTTACTTGTTATAATGTGGCTTTGTGCTATGTGTATTGATGCCTTGAAGGCTTAATTGGTTATTGGAAATGATTGAGGTGAGGGTGTACTTGACCGCCCTCACCCCTTGTGATTCCATGCATGGCTAGTGCTTGCATTACTGAATTACTGCACTTGATATATGAAATACTGAATTCCATTCATGGAAACTGATTTGGTATCATTTGGGCGAATGTCCAATGGCTTTACTGTATCACTGAGCTCAACCCCGTTTGGTAGTCAATTGGAACGAGCCGGCGAGGGATTGGTCGTGAAAATTGTCATGCCACGGGGACTGTACTGTGGAATCTTGTGGTAATGAGACCTTTGGTTCCGGTATACTCGAGTATTACCAAAATGACTGAATGGAGTGCGGGCCCGGTTGGGGTATGATAGTTGGACGGTTGGATGTAAGTGATGTCTACGGATGGTTACTTTTCATTGACGGAGGGTCAATGAGGTTGGATCAAGATTTCAAGCGTGGAAATGGGCTCTTGAGAGCCGACCGTATCCTTTTCCGTTTTGTTTTACTGCTTATTTGTGCACTTTAAATGAAAGTTCATCCTTATGTGACTTTGGTTGCTTATGTAGTAGTATACCACTGGGCTTTAGCTCATTCCGTGTTATTTGTTTTCCTTACAGGGATATAATTACTTTTGAGAATGGATTGGATAGTCACTTGCCAAATTGAGCTTGTAAATGTCTTTTGTATAGCTCTTGAAATGAAGCCTTAATGTGTAACGGGTTCATTTCCTTTTGATAGGCAAACTGAATATGTACTTCCTTAATGAATGTCTGTGGCATGCCACTATGGTTGTAAATGTTGGATTTCAATGTGTATATGTTAAATTGATGTTTGGATTCTACTATCCAGGCCACTATTCAGTTTTCCATTTTTTTTTATTTTGCTATTTTGATACTTATGGCTTGTCCGAGCGCACTTTTGTTTTCCCGAAACGTATTCGAACGCGTGTAACTGTACCGTAGTCCTGGCGAGAGCTGGGTAGGCAGTTCGCTAACCCCTTTGGTTCGCCTTAGGGGAAGGTGGGGCTGTCACACTTTTAGCCACTGTAGTCTTGACAACCTGCCCTTGTGATTTCTTTTTCGGCGGCGATGCCGATGTCTCGTCTGAGCCCTTCCTTTTTGGCCTCTTGGCTACTTCTGTCGAGCTGGAGGTTATGATATCAGACAGTCTAACCACTGCACAAGGAGCAAACATTATTATTTGTAACAGCCGAAGTGAAAAGAAATCTAAGAAAGAAAAGTTACAAGGCTTCGAAAGTCTAGTGGAAAAGAAGGGAGGCTTCTCAGGGTCGATCACGGCTCGGCTAATCCCCGTATCGACCAACACTGCCTCAGGGTAATCCCAACCGTTGATCCGAAACCCTGACCCCATCAGCTTTCGGAAAGCTTCTTCGTCATGATCCCCTGGGGAAGGGTCGGCTTTCGATTTAAGGGGCTTCCACCAAAAACTCCTAGGGAAGTCCCCGGCGGTGACGAAAATGAATTTGCGCTTCCAATTCTTTATCGAAGTGGTACCGTCGACCACGAGTTTCGGGATGGTATTGTTTCGGTTGCAGACAGAGAACCATCCCTTATCCGTCCCATGCACCTTGAAAGTGTAGCACCGACGAAAGAGATTAACGGTGGGGGTCACCTCTTAATGTCGGTATAGCATCTCAAACCCCACCAAAATGCGGACCGCGTTTGGGATGAGCTAAGTGATCCTGACGCCGAAGTGCCAGAGTACGTCCCTGAAGAATCTCAACGTCGGCGTCCTCAGCTCAGCCTCCAACTGCTGTAGGTAAATCGCCACGGTGCCCATTGGGGGCTTCTCGGCCTAGTTATTCGGCCCAGACGACCTGATGAGATATCCCTCCCTGAAGGGGTATTTTCTTATCACTTTTTCGACCTTGTCTTTTCCGACGCGACTCCTAAAAATCGGCATCTTGCCGAAGTCAATTTTGGTGACGTCCTTCGGAGCGACCGGCTCCAGCACGCCCTCATTGTGGGGGATTTCAGTTCCGAGATCAACATTGTATACGACCTCGGAACCACCCTCACTCATTTCGGAAGATTCCGATTCTGGGGCGGTTTCGGCAATTTCTTCCTCGGTAGTTTCTTCCGCGGCACTTGACGTTGACCCCTCGGAGCTGGACGAAGTCATGTCTTCTGCAAGGTCGGACCTTTCCTCGGCTTGGTAGCTCGGTGTCACAGTTTCTTTGTGGATTCTAGCCGTTCTAGTCATGTATGAAAGATGAGATGAAAAGATGAATACTTACTATTGATTAGGGAATTGGACGAGAACGAAGACCTCGGCTGAAGGAAATGATCTCGGCTGAAGGAACTGATCCCGGCAATGCTCACAAATTTACAAGTCTGATGGAAAATGATGGGTAGTGCTGTGAAAAGGACCCCCTATTTATAAGGGTTAGAGGGAATCCGAAGAGGCGGCAAGAATACGAAGAGGCGGCCACGTTCAAATTCAAAAAGTCGTCTCTCTCTCTCTCTCTCTCTCTCTCTCTTCATTAATGTCCCGTCCTTTCAACTGACACACTCTCTGCACGAAATGTCCCACTACCTCACGACGCGACGGTTACCCATAACCAATCGGCTCACCACGTCCTCTCAACTGACACGCCCACGTGTCATACCCCCTCATCTTCCGGAACAGGTTCAGATCCCAGACTCTGAAAAGTTCTCGGCACAAGGAAGTCTCGGTACCTCATGAGCCCCTGTGTTCCCGAGGCTTGGGGGGCTTATTGAGGATGCTCACCTCGGCCGTCGTAGAGGCCGAGGTCATCTCACGTCATCCTCGTACAGGCCGAGCTGATGTCTCCTAGACATGACCCCTGGTTCCGGCCAGAGCTCAGGTCCCCGGCGTGGATGACCTGCATCTTAGGCATACCACTTCGGCTGCATGCTGATGATGTCAACGCACCTGACACGATACAGAACTAGTGCTTTATCTGAAAAGCACTGGATTCTCTTAATGGATACCGCACAAGACTCTCCGTCAGCATGTCCAGACTACTACAGTGTCAGAGTCAGACCTCCCAGTAGGGGACAAAGCCGTAATAGCTAGGACGTGGGTCCTACTAGCATAAGCCTTCCGTTCTATCTTCCACTCCTGCCCTATAAATACCCCCCACTCACTCTCAAAAAGTAAGACTACTATCACATCCTTACTGTTCATTACTCTTTATTCTTCCTATATACTAACTTGATCGTCAGAGTGATCCCAGGGGAAAAGCCCCGTCATTCACTTTGGACAAGCGAATTCACCACACCTCACTCGAGAGAGGACTGATTCAAGTCGGTTCTGTTACCCGCCAGAAATCACCTCCTCACTTCTCAAAGTTGAATGCCTTTTTAATGATTATTGAGGCTATTTATCGAATACCAGTGAAGAGATTTTACTTTAGAAAAGTAGTTATTCATTCAAGTAAATGTCATTATTTTTTTTGGAGAATACCAAGTTTGATCTAGAAGAAAATTGTTTGGAAATTTCACTAATAATGATTTTTGAAACTAAAAATTAATAGAAAAGAGAAGGGTGGTAAATGAATCCTGGAAAGGAAAGGAAACCATGTGATAGCACTTGTTGGGGGGAGGGGGGAATTTTAGAAGTTTCTATGGCTACATTTTTGGCGTCAAAATTATATGAAAATATGAATCATATAATTTTGGTAAATTCTTAGAAATATAATTCTCCGAGTCTCTTGCAATAAGAACAATCAAGAGGTTTCCATAGATTAAGAACTTGAGCAAATTTTTCCGGCATGTGTTGGAGGAATTCAGGTGGCCCCCTTTAGAGCAATGAGGTGTTGCAACTTGAAACGGTGGTGGCCTTGGAGCAACTTGGACGAAATAGTGGATCGGATAGGTTGGGAATGGTGCGTGGATTTCTACTGTTGCTTCAAATTTTTTCATGTGATCTTCTCAGTACAAAAATCAGGACTGGGATCCGATTATTTACTTCTTATAATTCGTGCCAAAATTTATTTGTATATGATAACCTTTTCTTTTCTCTGTTGCATGGGGCATGTGACTTTGATGGCTAGACTGAAGAATGCCATTTGGCAGGTCGACCTTACAGAGCTATATTTATGAATTTGTTTTATAGTTTAGAGGTGAGTTGTTTGAACACATTAAATAAAGAGAAATCTAATAGATATCAACTATAGAAATATTTGCAACATGCATGATATACGTCATCATAGAAATTTCACAAATTAATAATTTAGATGATATAACCAACGTGGTGATGGAAAGTTTACGAACTAACGATTGAGATGGTAAGTTTTGACCATCACTGAAAATTCCAAATCCAATTCTTTGTCCATGTAAGAGCTAGAGGGAGAGGATCCTTCCTCTAAATTAAAAGGGTGCACTAAATTTTATTGCATCTTATGCTTCATCTGATGATTAATTCACCCAAGTAGAGTTGGTTAGTGTTTGGTCCTTAACTTGATTATACATGTCTTTTGACCTGACACACATTAAGATCTGTAAAGCAAGTGGAACCCAATTGCTCTTTCTTGCAGAGACTTGGATGGGAATAACTGCTTGAATACAACTCAATATATATAATTTCCCTATACGTCTTCGGGGTTCTTAGTCATTGTAAGTGTGTATTTTATTTTATTTATTTTATTGCTTTTTTTTAATCTTGTTATGCATTGTATTGTCCGTAAAACAGAAGTTTCTGCAATAATGGAAAACGTGTATCAATCAACTATAGTATGCACGCTAACTTCAATATTTTTTACAGCACAAGCATTAACACTTAGCCGCTATCCTGCTCTTGAGTAAGAAGTTAATGAATTTCTGAAATAAAAAGTTAATTTTAGTATTACAAGATGTCAAAGGACTGACTGCAAGCCCAGATTAAAACAAATTGTAGTGATTGTTAAAATTTTGTGTTCTAATAGGAAAAATGATAATCTTATACTTCATAGATATTCGTAAGGTCTTTTAAAATTGTTATAGGTATGCAAATTGAGGAGTGAGTGCCTTGCACAAATATATCTGTATGTTAGATGATCATACCAGAATTAGAATTTTAATTGAAGTGACTAGCTCTAATCAAAGTTTTTATTCTAAAGAAACTTAGAAAATCATAGAACAAATGTTTAGGTGTAGTGATTCAAAACATGGGTTGATAATGGGTGGAGTGGGTAAGATGGCTTGGATGGTAGGACCTAAAACCTCTCACTTACACTATATAAAAAAAACACAAAAAAATGTATAAAATAGACATGGGTTGATAACTCTTTGCCATCATTGTGAATATTGATGTAATGACTAAATTGTCGGTGCTGTAGTGATAAAATGCCAATGATGCCTTCTATGATTAAATGAACACTTTCTCAAGTTCAGAAGTTAATCACAGAACTCCAAAACTAAAAATTTATGTATAAGTTTAATGTCATAATTCTTTTATATAATAATTATTTTGAAGTAAAGTGTAAATTGTTTTGATTGATTGTGGAGTGTGATTACCTCCAGTACGCGGGGACAACGTGTTTTTTACCCTAAAAGTATTCCTGATAATATATTAGACCCTGTTTGGCAAATAATTTTTGGTCAAATTTGTCTTCTACAAAATTTTTAAAAACTTTAGTTGTAGTGACCTCCAAAAACTCCTTAAAGTTTTTAAACTACACACTTCAAAAAAATTTTCTACAACTTCTATAGTAAGATACAAAAAAGTTTTAGACAAATACTAAAAAAACTCATTTGCAAGCGGGACCTTAATTTCCAATATCCTTCCGTATCTAGATCTTTCATATCTTGCTTCTAAATTAAGGTTAACAATGGCTAGATCTTCCATGTTAAATGCCTTGGAAAAAAATTTTATAGATGAAACTTTGATAAACTGATAGTATATAGTAGTAGGTCTTAATGGATGCTATATATACAAAATTTTGTATTCAAATTCAAATGGAGATGATGTAGCATCAATTCAGACATGTCAATATATATATATATATATTGACAGTGTAAGAAAGATTAATTCAAATTATATAATATACTATTCCTTTCTTGACTTCTAGTGATTACTTAAGCTTAACGGTCACCAAATTGAACCAAAGACTTGTCCCATTTCAAGTTAGAATGCTAAACAAATATAAAATCTTTGGAATTAGAACATAAGTTATCATTGGTTCCTAAGAGGAAGATGAATCTTACGATTCAAATTCTATGATATGGTGGGAATCAGATGCAGAATAAACCACTATTGAAACATCAAATACATATTAATTTAATTACAAATAAGTCAAAAGTATGAAAATAAATGACATACATGATTTAACATTGTTCGGTCCCATTACCATGCCTACATCAATGGAGATAACACCTATTCTTTATTATGAGAAAATAAAACCCATATAATATTATAAATGTTGCCTCTTGTGTGTCACTTTGTAATATGCTAACCCCTACCAATTTATAAACTACATTACTTGGTCAACACCCATAAGAAATAACTGCTAACTTTTGAATATATATAGAATAGGAAATATATTCTAATTCCTAAATTCATACAAATAGGAAATTTCTTGATTACTACATCAAGTAACTACAATAAGAAAATTAGTTATTTCCACACAAAATAAGGAATCTACCTTTAAGAAATTAAGCTAATTTTCTAATAAATCTCCACCTTGATAAATATTTCTTTTAGTAATCATTTGCCTTCAACTACCAAATAATATAGTATCGAACTACACACCTGAATCAATGCAATTTTGATAACAAATTGATTCAACCAGCAAATGAATATGCATAATTATCCTGAATGTAACCTTCTATTGATTTGAGAAAAGATGACTCAATTGACTATCTCCATTTTGCAGTATTTTTTCTTACCACTAGTTGCAACTTGGGATCCCTTTCTGTGAGTTCTATTTCCAACCATTGAGGAAGTCAAGCGGTAAAATCACCATATTTCTTTCAATCTGCAGGATTGTTCATAAATATCTACTTTCCAAATTTTAAGTATGTTTTATTGTTTAGTTTTTTGTGTGTTTAGTCACTTTTATAGCTAAATAACTAGGTTTCTAGTGGAGTTTGCATTTGCGATTCAATTGTGAAAAATTGCATTTTTATGGATTAAAATGGTGAAAATTTCATGTTTTTGTAGGGATTAATGATTCAATCATCAAATAGAATGAATTGAGAATATATTTGGATGATTATTGATGATTTGAAGTGATTTAAAATAAACATGAAGTGCAAAATATTCAAAGTGTGAAATGCAATCAAGGGCTAAAGAAGAAAGTTTGACAGCGTTGATACCTTCTGATGTTTCAGCTATAACTCAAGCTACAAGTATTGGATTGAATGATTCTTAAACCATTTTGAAACTAAGATATAGAGCTATATTTCTTATGAGACATCAAAGTCCAGTTGATGCATTTTGATGGTGAAAATGATGAAATACAGTCAGGAATTTTTGCTGTCAAAAGTTGAATTAGGTGATTGACCAATTAGGGGTATTTTGGTTATTTCACAGTTTACAGAGCCCCAAATGAGATGAGGCATTGGAAAGCTAACTCAATTATCTACAACTTTTATGTTTTGTGCAAGAGCTAGATTCAAGAGGAGAACTGCGAACGGATCCATGACGTGCAGATCAGGGATCTTGGGTCGCAAATCCCTGATCCTTGATTTTGGTTGCCAATTTGCTCTGCAACTTGTACTCTATTCACACAAGTTTTTTTTACTAATTTTTATGCAAGAATTTTGACTGGATATGTACAAGAAAACATGGAGACTTTAAGAATCAACTTTTGGCAATTCAGAGAACCAATTTGTACCAACTTTAACATGATTGATTGGTGCTTGCTTATTCTACAAGTAGATCATTCAGGACATATTTTTGCTTAACTTTGGAGGCTAAAAAATTATACAAAAATGTAGTCTTTCACTAGAACTTATTAGTTCATTAGATTAGTGTAGGTTAGAGTAGTTTTCCATCTTGTATGTAGCTAAACAAAGATGAAATTGAGGATGAAGATGCAGAGGTTGAATCTCAAGTGCATGAGTGACATCTCTTCTATCATTTTGTTTCTTGTATTGATTCTTATGCTTTGCTATAATACAAGTTTGGTTCTTATTTGCGTTCATTTATGTTTTGCTAGTTTGTAAACGTAGGGAGTGGATGAATTTCTATTATTGTTAAATGAAATTTTCATAATTATTTGAGCTTGCTTCTTTAACATGTTATTTAGCATTTTTTATTCTATAATCATGATTAATTTGGTACCATTAGTTTTGATTATCTAAAGGTGCTGTTTTGTTAATAACCATTGTAATTCAATGTTATTTCATGAAAGAGTTAAACCTAGAGATCTAACTCACTAACGTAGGTTGCACCTTTGTGGTTTTGGTGACTTGTTCTATGTGATTTTATGTTTAATGAATCTATAGTTAGTTTCATATCACATTAATAGGTATTAGATAGTTGTAGGTATGGTTGGTACATTGGCAAAAATGCGTATCACATTTATTAAGAAATTACACTACAATAGTCAAGATAACGAACTCATTTAACCCTAGGAATCTCTATATTGTCATTTTTACTACTTTTCATGCATGTCAGTATTATCGATTTATTTGCTTTATTTATGGTAGTCCAAATAATAAAGGAGTTCGAATACTACCGATAGTTAGCAATCTTCTTG
Organism: Coffea eugenioides; assembly: GCF_003713205.1. Lineage (NCBI taxonomy): Eukaryota > Viridiplantae > Streptophyta > Magnoliopsida > Gentianales > Rubiaceae > Coffea > Coffea eugenioides. The sequence goes on from NC_040036.1 coordinate 64,132,810, forward strand.
GTCCCTATACTTGATAAATAATATGTATATTTACAGAAAATGGGGTATTTAGGATTATAAATTTGGAGTGGAGTAAAAACCTTGTCAAGTTTTTGGCGCTATTATCGGGGAAAATTTGATTCAATATCGATACTAAAAATAACATTATTAGTTTAGACATTTATACTTAATTTTCTTGAATTTGTTGTGTCTTTGTTTTATGTTTAGAGTTTGTTTGTTTTAATTAATCTATCCTTCTCGACCAATTGTGCATTTGATTTGGTTTGAATGTGCTTTTAGGGCTTGAGATGGATATAGAACAAGTGCGGATAAAAGTTTAAGAGAAGGAAGCTTGGCAATGGACCCCTATAATTTTCAAAGCTACAACTATGGAAGTAACCAAAAGATGTCCAAAAGTATGTCATTTGAAGATGGCATAGATGTTTTAAATGCTAAACTTGATCATTTGGACAATATGATACTTGTGATTCAGCAAAATAAGAATGCTCACGCTTTTAATTCTAATCATATGATTTGTGACTTGTGTGGAGGTTATCATGCTACTTATGAATGTCTGCAAGTACAAAATATGAATTATTATTATGAATTTAAGCATTACAGTTTTCGTTTTGATTAATGCAACCCTAGTTGGGATAATTCTTATAAATATTGTTGGACAATCAAGATGCTTATAGTGATTCTTCATATTTTTATGATTTTTAACTCGAATGGGTCCAATATGAATCTAACCCATCTTGGGAATTAGTTATAAAAAAGTTAGCTGATGCACCTTTATCTTGGGAGCAAACTAGTGAAAGATTATCTAACAAATCTAAATCAACTAGGAAGGTAGCTATAGAAAGGTTAGCTAATTAAATTTATTCAAACTTAAAAACCTAGCTAATATGACTGGCGACCGTTTTGATAGGGTTGAGGAAATGTTAGATGAATTAACTTCTCACTTTGGTAGAATTCAAGACCAATTGCATGTTTTGTGTGAAGTTATTTCTTCTAATAATACGTAAATTGATCCTAACACGGATGGTAAGAATGTTACATATGAAAGTGGGTTGCATTTTGATGATAATGATGAACCTAATTGGAATTCAATTGAGAACATGTCCACCTCATTTGATTATGTTTTTGGAATGAATTTTTGTGATGCATCGAATTTTAGGATATTGTTTTCAAAGAGGATATTAAGGTTTATTTATTTTGTTTTGTTTTAAAACCTTGTTTTGTTTTAAAAAAAGCTAGAAACCTTAAATTTTAATCAAAAACCCTAGTTTTACTTGTGACTAAAAGGTTGTTGTTTAATTGAGTTTATGTATGACAATGCATGCTTTATGATAAGTAATTATAATAGGTGGGTGGTTAGTAGGCTCGTGAGGTGTAATTAAGTTTGATGGATTGTTGGATTACATTAAGTTGGTGATCTATGGAGTTGTAAAATCCCTCATGTTTTTCTTACAAATTTCCTTTTGGTTGGAATCTATTACGTTAGGATAGCCTACTACGCATTCACTCCCTCTATAGTTGCAATCAATCATAGAATCAAGGGTTTTTCCTTTAAATTCCTAGTTCGCGTACCTTAGGGTTTTTTTTTTGCGTATTTTGGCCGTGTGATCACTTGGTGAGGTGTGGGTACTAAATTTGGTGGTTAAGAGTGAGTTTTATATAAGAGAAAGTGTGTGAGTAGAAGTGATAATAATAAGTGAGTGGATCATAAGTTAAAATCCTAGTACGTGCAAAATAAGGAAAAACGGGCTGAACCGACATGTACCGTTTGTTACTGAGTGAGTACACCACTTGAACATTACCTTATTACCTTAATCCTCTTGTTATTATTTCATAAATATCAGCTCTTCATCAGGCTTGAGAGAGCCAAAATATTTGACCAAGAAAAATAAAGGAAAAGAAGAAAAATTTGAGATTCCATCCTAAGGTGACACTTGGAAGTCATCCAACCAACTTTGATCCAAACCAAGTGATAGCTTCTTATCTTTCTTGGAGCTTCATTCCTTCTTCATTTCCTCCATGGTGGTCGAGATTTAGAGATAGAAAAGAGGGAAGAAACATTTCAATTCCAATCTTGATTGTTGGCTTAGTTTGAGTTGAATCCAAAATCTAAACCGATTAAACTCTCACTTGGGAACTTAGGAAGCTTTGTATGGTAAAGTTTTGGAAGGAAAGGTTGTGGTTTTCTCTTGCAAGCATCCTTGGTGATGTATTATGGCTGCCTATCCTTTTTTTCTTCCTTAATCTTGTTTAAGTTGGATAGAAACTCATATTCTTGGCTTATGATGGTTGATTAGTTAATTGTGAATGATATGTTGGATGTCTAACTAGGGTTTGACATTTTCAATTGTGATTATTATTTTTATCTAGTATATGATGTTGATGAGCTTGGATAGAGACTTAGGGTATTGATTCAAGACATAAATGTGAATTTCAAGTATTGAATCATCAAATTCCAGAAATTTGAGACCAATCTGTCTTGTTACTGACCTGTATGTTCGTTCATGCTAGAGGCTGAATCAAGTCTAGGTCAAAATATGAAAGTTATAGGGAATGGAGTTATATAGCTGCCTGTAAAATTTCAACTCAATCGGAGTACTGTAGCATGTGAAACAAAATTACCCCTGATTGCCAAATGCCCTAATTCGCAGGCAATTTTGAGATTTCACATTTTGGCTTCGTCTTTTCACTTTGATCCGTATCAAATTAGCATTTAGTCCAAACACAAAATTTTAGTTCTATGTTACAGCTTTCCAACGCATCTGAAAACGTCTCAATCGGACTTTTACAGCCTGAGTTATTGCCATTTGAATCCAGTGCTGATAAACAGACTGACAATGAAATTCTGGTTCTGTAATCTGCAAATTTGACCTAGATCAACTGTGAACTGGGTTGACTTGTTTCATGAAAGTTGTAACCCTTTGTTTTAGATTCAAAACGCTACCTAGTACACCTTGATTCGATAACCACAGCTGCAGTTATGGTCGAAACCGTGCAATTCGTTTTCATTTTCCCGCGCGCACATGCATTTCTTTGTCGTTTTTACCACTATGGCCGTTTTAGTTTTTATTTCCATTGTGATGGTTGTTTGACTAATAGTTAAGTATAATCTTTTATCACAGGCAGTGACGACTTGGACGGAGTCGGTGGACCCGTATAAATTATCTTAATTTGCGTGCTAGTTATTTTGGGTGAGTAATTGGGTATGTTTATGTGATAAATTATCAAAGTGCTTTGTATATGTTGAATGAGTACTTAGGTGAGGGTGTACTTTATCTCACTCGACCTAAACCCATTCTCTGTGCTTGATTCAATATGTGAGAATACATGCCTTGTGTTGAGTATCACCCCTTGTGTTGTGTGCTGTTGGAGTGATTATATGATTTGAGTATTTTGATGAATACTTTGTTGAGTGATTGGATATCTCAGGGCTTGGTTCCAACCTGGTTCCAAGGGTAAACAGACTAATCGAGCCGACCGGGGTTTGGTCGAAATCAGTTCTATACTAACCTTGGGATTTTGTTCTTTGCTCGAGCTGTTGTGTGCTGTTGACTGGTCAGCAGGGGTTGATAAGGTGAACGGGGAAAGTAAGTGGAGTTTACGGACTATGAGTATTTTGGTTGACGGAATGTCAACAGGTGGTCAATTTCAGGGAATTGTACTGGTTTTGAAACCACTTGTATCCTACCATTGTGATGTTACATTTCTGTTTATTGATGTGAAATATCTTGGTTTACACGTTTATTTAGATGTGATTTTACATTTTACTCTGATTATTCACTAAGCATATAGTTTTTCCCATTCCATTTGTTTTCCTTAGCAGGGACCGACGCGGGAATCGCTCGGGAAGGTGTATAGTATAGGTGACTTTTGGTTTATAGAATAGTTGATTTTGCCCTAGTACTTGTTATAAGTTGACTAGTAAGATGTATATATTTATTGTGGTGGTTATAGTTAGTAGTTTCTCTACGGTTTACTTTATGGTACTAGTGGTGTGTATGGGTTGATGTAATAGTTTACACAACTTTTGAAGATGTAATAGTGTATATAGAACTTTCTTTTAGTATGAAATTTATTTTCTTGTTTTTGGTATCGAGTCCTAGCGCGAGCTAGGCAGACGATCTGCTAAACCCTTTGGTACGCCTCTGGATACGGTGAGGTCGTCACAGACGGTATCAGAGCGCCTCGGTTAGAGGATTTGGACAATTGGGAAATAAGTTATATGACACATAAGTATTCGATTGCCTTTAACTTGAATCGTATCTATTAAGATGAAATGCCGGAGAACTGATTAAGTTATGTTTTGTTGTGTAGGTATGGAGACTGGTAGATCTAACGATACCGGTAGACCCAGCGATACTGGTGGACCTAGCGATGCCGGAGTAAGAGCAAAGAATGTAGGTGGATCGGTGAATCAAGTGGTGCGTCGACGAGTCCTTAGATATCAGAGGAGGGTCGGGAAACCCTATATGTTATATTCTCCCTTCGGTCGGATGAATCGATCGTGTGAGTGACGACATACTTATGGATACCTTGACGAGTTTGTTATGGCTATCGATGACGAGCGTCATGGCCTAGATAAGGCGGTTGATACTCTGAGGGAACAGTTGGAGGAGGCCAGAGAAGTGGGCCATGGACAGGCCATGCACCTGGGTGACCTCGAAGTGGGGTTACGAGTTGTGGAGGAGCGGACGTATACTCTCGGTCGTCAGCTTGAGGAGACCCACCACCACCTCTTCGCTTTGAAGGGGCAGATGAGAGAGAGAGTCCGGAGTATTATGCGAGACTGTGAGATTCTCTTGGATGTGGCTGCAGAGACACCACCTAGAACTGGCGGCGCGGGATCGATGGATGAGATAGATTCTATGGGTTCTGTAGGGGATTTTCGCTCGGGCCATTATTCTGACTTGTTTTGTTGACTCTTTTTGGAGTTGGTGTGCTCATGAACTAACATGTTTTGTACTGGTTGGATGTTGGTTGTTATGTGGACTGATATGTACATACTTTTGGCGTGAATTGTATATATATGTATATAGTTTAGTGTATGATATTTTGATATTTTGGTTATTTTATGCATTTTATAAGTTTCAATGCTTTAAACCCGTACCATATTTTGTTCCAATTATAGATGTTATAAACAATCAAATGGAGACCCGTGGTCGAGGTGGGAGTAGAGGATGAGGACAAAGAACCGAAGGGGTAACCAATGAAAATGCAAATAGAGAAGTCGAGACCCAAGTAGCTACAGCCATACAGCGAATGGTTGATTTGTTAGAACAAATGATAAACCAAAGGGTCAAGACCAGGTACAGTATCCCGAAAATCATGAGAGAGAGGACCGTGCCTTAGAACGTTCTAGAAGTTTCTACCGCCAAAATTTTTAGGTGGATCTAACCCTGACATAGCGGAGAGTTGGTTGGATCGAATGTTAGATATTTTCACTGCATTAGGATACTCGGAGGAATGGCAAATAGCTTTCACCGTTTTTAGTTTGAGGGGGCGGCTCGTGCCTGGTGGAATATGATTCGAGCCAAATGGGATAGAGAGTAGACTCCATGGACATGGGTCAATTTCACTTGTGAGTTTAATGAGAAGTACTTACCGCCACTTGTTCAAGAAAGGCGAGAGGATGAGTTTATACGACTGCGTCAAGAAACTATGAGTGTGGTAGAGTACGAGACACAGTTTGCCAAACTCTTTCTTTTTGCCCTGGATTTAGTACTGATAGACCAAAAGTGAATTCATCGGTTTGTCCAGGGCTTGAATGTGGAGATTCAAGAGGCACTGGCGGCTGCTCAATTGGAGACATATAGTCAAACTATTGAAAAAATACAAAGAATTGAAAATACTAAGAATCTAGTAAAGGCTTTTCATGATAGGAAAAGAAAACAACCTGACACAAACAGTTATATTGAGGGACAGAGCTCGAGGAGCGAGCCAGCATTTAAGATGGGTTGAGAAGTCGGTGGTCCACGATCAGCAGAGATCCTGAATCAGGAAAATTTTGAGAAAGATCAGGCAGGGAGAGAGACCCAAGGGATACCTCACGTGAACGTCCGACATCAGGACCCAAAATGACATGTGGGTTTTGTGGGGCTGCTAATCACATGAAGGATAATTATTGAAAAAAAAGGCAAGATCGAAAATGCTACTGATGTGGTAGTGCTGAGCACCTGATTGCTCAATGCCCTCACCTATCAAAAGAAGGAAATTTTCGAGGGCAGAAGGGACCACTTCTAAGCCGACCAATGCAAAGGGTAATCGACCGAAAGTGCCGGCAAGGGCCTATGCAATGGGACATCAAGAGGTGACTGACCCATTGGCAGTGATCGAAGGTACACTCCCTATCTTCTATCGTATTGAGGTTTCTTTCTAATCGTTTTGAACGATTACTAGCATTAATGCTGAGTACAACGGAATTATTATGTTGTTAAGATCTTATAGAATTCGATCTACGAGACAGTTACAGTTCATTGAGAATATGTAAAGATCATTGAGACTTTGAGATAAGGATTACATGGTTGGTTCTTGGATTGGAATACATGCCGAAGAGATATTGGGAATGTTTGAAGTAAAGGTATGAATTTCGAAGTCGAAATTCTTTTAAGGAGGAGAGATTGTGATGCACCGAATTTTAGGATACTGTTTTCAAAGAAGATATTAAGGTTTATTTATTTTGTTTTGTTTTAAAACCTTGTTTTGTTTTAAAAAAAGCTAGAAACCTTAAATTTTAATCAAAAACTCTAGTTTTACTTGTGACTAAAAGGTTGTTGTTTAATTGAGTTTATGTATAACAATGCATGCTTTATAATAAGTAATTATAATAGGTGGGTGGTTAGTAGGCACGTGAGGTGTAATTAAGTTTGATGGATTATTGGATTACATTAAGTTGGTGATCTATGAAATTGTAAAATCTCTCATATTTTTCTTACAAACTTCCTTTTAGTTGGAATCCATTACGTTAGGATAGCTTTACTATGCATTCACTCCCTCTATAGCTGCAATCAATCATAGAATCAAGAGTTTTTCCTTTAGGTTCCTAGTTCGCGTACCTTAGGATTTTTTTACGTATTTTAGCCGTGTGATCACTTGGTGAGGTATGGGTACTAAATTCAGTGGTTAAGAGTGAGTTTTACATAAAAGAAAGTGTGTGAGTAGAAGTGATAATAATAAGTGAGTGGATCATAAGTTAAAACCCTAGTACGTGCAAAATAAGGAAAAACGGGTTGAACCGACATGTATCGTTTGTTACCGAGTGAGTACACCACTTGAACATTACCTTATTACCTTAATCATCTTGTTATTATTTCATAAATATCAGCTCTTCATCAGCCTTGAGAGGGCCAAAATATTTGACCAAGAAAAACAAAGGAAAAGAAGAAAAATTTGAGATTCCATCCTAAGGTGACACTTGGAAGTCATCCAACCAACTTTGATCCAAACCAAGTGATAGCTTCTTATCTTTCTTGGAGCTTCATTCCTTCTTCATTTCCTCCATGGTGGCCAAGATTTAGAGATAGAAAAGAGGGAAGAAACATTTCAATTCCAATCTTGATTGTTGGCTTAGTTTAAGTTGAATCCAAAATCTAAACCGATTAAACTCTCACTTGGGAATTTAGGAAGTTTTGTGTGGTAAAGTTTTGGAAGGAAAGGTTGTGATTTTCTCTTGCAAGCATCCTGGTGAGGTATTATGGCTGCCTATCCTTTTTCTCTTCCTTAATCTCATTTAAGTTGGATAGAAACTTATATTCTTGACTTATGATGGTTGATTAGTTAATTGTGAATGATATGTTGGAATGTCTAACTAGGGTTTGACATTTTCAATTGTGATTATTGTTTTTATCTAGTGTATAATGTTGATGAACTTGGATAGAGACTTAGGGTATTGATTCAAGACATAAATGTGAATTTCAAGCATTGAATCATCAAATTCCAGAAATTTGAGACCAATCTGTCCTGTTACTGACCTGTATGTTCGTCCATGCTAGAGGCTAAATCAAGTCTAGGTCAAAACATGAAAGTTATAGGGAATGGAGTTATATACCTTTTTGTAAAATTTGAACTCAATCGGGGCACTGTATCATGTGAAATGACAAAATTACCCCTGACTGCCAAATGCCCTAATTCGCAGGTAGTTTTTAGATTTCACATTTTGGCTTCATTTTTCACTTTGATCCGTATCAAATCAGGGTTTGGTCAAAACATGAAAATTTTAGTTCTATGTTTCATCTTTTCAACGCATCTAAAAAAATCTCAATCAGACTTTTGTAACCCGAGTTATTGTCATTTGAATCCAGTGTTGATAAACAGACTGACAATAAAATTCTGGTTCTGTAATTTGCAAATTTGACCTGGATCAACTATGAACTAGGTTGACTTGTCTTCATGAAAGTTGTAACCCTTTGTCTTAGATTCAAAACGCTACCTAGTACACATTGATTTGATAACCATAGCTCCAGTTATGGTTGAAACCGTGCAATCTATTTTCATGCCGTTTTCATTTCCGCGCGCGCGCATGCATTTCTTTGTCGTTTTTGCCGCTTTGGCCGTTTTAGTTTTTTTTTCCATTGTGATGGTTGTTTGGCTAATAGGTAAGTATAATATTTTATCACAGGCAGTAACAACCCAGACGGAGTTGGTGGACCCGTATAAATTACCTTGATTTACGTGCTAGTTATTTTGGGTGCGTTATTGGGTTTGTTTATGTGATAAATTGTCAAAGTGCTTTGTATATGTTAAATGGGTACTTAGGCGAGGGTGTAATTTATCTCACTCGACCTAAACCCATTCTCTGTGCTTGATTCAATATATGAGAATACATGCCTTGTATTGAGTATCACCCCTTGTGCTGTGTGCTATTGAGGTGATTACATGATTTGAATATTTTGATGAGTACTTTGTTGAGAGATATCCTTTGTTGAGAGATTGAATATCTCAGGGTTTTGGTTTCAGCCCGATTCCAAGGGTAGACAGACTATTCGAGCCGGCCGGGGTTTGGTCGAGTTAGTTCTATGCTAATCTTGGGATTTTGTTCTTTGTTAAAGCAAAGTGATTTTGCTTTTTGCTTGAGCTGCTATGTGCTGGACTGGCCAGCGAAGGTTGATAAGGTGAACGGAGAAAGTAAATGGAGCCTACGGACTATGAGTATTTTGGTTGACGGAGTGTTAACAGGTGGTCAAGCTCGTGGAATTGAACTGGCTTTGAAGCCACTTGTATCTTACGATTGTGGTGTTATATTTCTATTTATTGATGTGAAATATCTTGGTTTACATGTTTATTTGGATGTGATTTTACATTTTACCCCGATTATTTACTAAACATATAGTTTACCACATTTCATTTGTTTTCCTTAGTAGGGGCCAACGTGGGGATCGCTCGGGAAGGTGTATAGTATATGTGACTTTTGGTTTATAAAATAGTTTATTTTGCCCTAGTACTTGTTATAAGTTGACTAGTAAGATGTATATATTTGTTGTGATGGTTATAGTTAGTAGCTTTTCTACGATTTATTTTCTGGTACTAGTGGTGTGTATGGTTTGATGTAATAGTTTACACAACTTTTGAAGATGTAATAGTGTATATAGAACTTTCTTTTAGCATGAAATCTATTTTCTCGTTTTTGGTATCGAGTCCTGGCGCGAGTAAGGCAGACGATCCGCTAAACCCTTTGGTAGGCCTCTGGGTACGGTGGGGTCGTCACAATTTTGAATGTCAAAAAGAAAAGCATGAATGGCTCATATTTTACCCCTCTTGAGGAGTGAATTGAAAGTGCAGATTCCAAAGTCATAATAACCCAACAAAGTCATGCTGATATTCCTGTGGTGAGTCTTCAAGTGGTGCTACTTCAAGGTAATTTTTATGAAGCATTTGAGATATTTAAGTCAATTCCATCTCTCAAATCATATGGAGATAAGACTCATGAGGTTGAACCACCATTTGTTGATCCACCACATCTAAAATTGGTGGATTGCTCATTAATAAAAGCCGCCCTGATAATGAGTTAATAATAGTCAAGCTAATGACTATAAAGAAACACTTATTGTGAGGCAACCCAATGTTTGTGTTAACTTATTTCATTTTATTATGTTTTCATGTTTGTTTTGTGACGCCCCGAAAAGTATGAGTGTGAGAACCCGTTTTTTTCCCTAATATTTTCCTAGGGTTTTTCCCTTTCATGGCATGTTTTCTGCATTTTCTGGCTTAGGAAAATTTTCTTGGTGAATTTTATTAGTGTTTAGATGCTTTTTCAAGCATTGTAGAGTTTTTGAAAAATTACGGATATATTATGGACGTGGGACCCACTAGTGCGACAAGTTCGGAAAAATTCGGCCAATTAGGTTAAATTCCGGATACTGTGTAAAATTTATCGGGTGTTAAGAGATAAGTAGAGTGTGTGAAATGATTGAGAGAGAAAAGAAAGGATAGGAATGCATTAATGGAGTGCCACGTGTCACTTGGTGATTGGTTTTGACTTAAGAACACTATTCACCTTTTTTGACTTTTGACCAAAATTGGTTAAATATCTAAAAATTTCACAAAAAATCACCATTTTCTTTCACCTTGTGGCCGGCCCTCTCTCTTGCCAAGAAGGAAGAAAACTTCTTCAATCTTCAAGCTTTCCACTAGCTCAAATCATCCAAATCAATCACACAAACTAGTTTCCACTCCATACAATCTTTCCATTTAGTGTTAGTGGTGAGTTTGGTGAAGTTTTTGGAAGAGCTAAGGTGGTCTACAACTCCTCTTCTCTTGTTTACTAGGTAAGTGATGATTGAACATCCTCTTACACCTAATGATGTTTAATTGATGCCTAATGGTGGCTATAGTGTTGGAAATTGTGGTTTATTTCTTGGTTTGGAATGATTTGGTGAAGTTTTTATTTTTTTTGTGAAATTTTTAGATATTTAACCAATTTTGGTCAAAAGTCAAAAAAGGTGAATAGTGTTCTTAAGTCAAAACCAATCACCAAGTGACACGTGGCACTCCATTAATGCATTCCTATCCTTTCTTTTCTCTCTCAATCATTTCACACACTCTACTTATCTCTTAACACCCGATAAATTTTACACAGTATCCGGAATTTAACCTAATTGGCCGAATTTTTCCGAACTTGTCGCACTAGTGGGTCCCACGTCCATAATATATCCGTAATTTTTCAAAAACTCTACAATGCTTGAAAAAGCATCTAAACACTATAATTACTCATAAAATTCACCAAGAAAATTTTTCTAAGCCAGAAAATGCAGAAAACATGCCATGAAAGGGAAAAACCCTAGGAAAATATTAGGGAAAAAAACGGGTTCTCACACTCATACTTTTCAGGGCGTCACAATCTCCGCTCCTTAAAAGAATGTCGTCCTCGACATTCCCTCTTGTACCAATCAAGTCGAGATATCCCGCAAGACTCACTAATATTGCAAACCAAACCCACAGTCCGGCATCCTAAACTTCAAGCCTAGGATACACTACAGAGATCTGAAGCCTAAGCTCTGATACCAACTGTGACAGCCCCACCTCCCCCTAAGGCGAACCAGAGGGTTCGGCGGGCCGCCTGCCCAGCTCTCGCCGGGACTCAGTCGATCACTACAGTCCTCAAACAATTACAAGATAAAGTCTCAAATAAAAATCAAATATTCCAAAAACTTTACATATCAAAAGCGAAGCGTCCACGCTTCCACTGCCACTCTGATCCTTGATCACAATTATTATACAGGAGGAAGTCCAAATCTTGACTATTACACATCCAATCAATTCTAAACGTTCAATACAATCCCGATATGAATGATTACACAAAAGGAATCCAAATTCAATCCATACATGAGATAATCCATGAATAAACACTACAAGCCACTCCTTCGCCTTGAGCCCTGTGGAGGGGAATAAAACATTTTTGGGGTGAGCTAGAAGCTCAGCGAGTAACCAGTAAAATCAGTTATCAAATCAGTTTCACAATCGTTCATTTCAATATGGAATATCAATAATGCACGAAACATTTACAATGGAAAGCGATAGTAACATTCATGAAAAGGATACGTTCGTTCTCCTGTCATTTCATTTCATGTAGTTTCATTCGTGCATTCATTCACCCCGTCCCTGGCTTTTGGCCAGGCTCCACCAACCTACAAGGTAATACTCGAGTATACCGAAACGTTCACCCAAGTCCCTAATCGCCCGACCGAGTCCGTTTCTGGCTCGAGACGACCGGTAACAAGGGGCAATGGCCAGTTCAGCCCAAAAGGCTTACATTCATGCACAATTAACATTTCAATCGCTCAATCATTAAAATTTCACAATCACTTAGGCTAAGTGCGATAAAGTACACACTCGCCTCGAAAACTCGTTTAGCAATCATTGAAAGCAAAAGCAATAACAACAAGACACTGATATGCAAGCACGCATGATATGTAAGAAAACAGTTCCAAAATTAACTTTGAAAACAGCTCAAAAGTAAATAATGCGGGAAAGCGGTTCATAAATAATTTTAGAAAGAGTTTGAGGTCACTCACCTCCACGGCTCACAATCCTCGTCCAATATAGCCAATTCCATCATTCAAGTCCAAGCCTTTCACTTGAAACTTAAGGTAACCAACACTATTAAAAATTGGACAGCATTTCCCCTTAATTCCTTTCTTTTCCAAACTACAATCAAACCCAATCACATAGCAATTAACCACAATTGCTCAAAACCAGAAAACAGTTTTGACGTCCTTTTGCGGTAATGGCACCAAAGGTACTACGAGTATCGGATGGAGGTCCAAGACCCACCGTTTCGAAGGTAAGAACCAAGGCTACAACAATGTAGAAGGCCACTCAGTCCAAATCCTAGCACAACTAGGTCAAAAATGCAGAATACCAAACCAGAACCGTAATTGCAGGTTTACAAATCACACAATTCTGTAATTCGTCCAACTCAGTCTACACAGGTCCAAATGCATTGATTCCAAAGGAATATGATAGCTAAGACATCAAGCTACATTTCATCAGAAGACACCAACATCCAAATCCAAAGCAATTCCAGTCAAAACAACCCATTACAGGCGCAGTTCTAACATCCTGATGAACCCAGAATAGCAACAGTAAAATCGACATATCTCACTCTACACTAATCCAAATGACCTGAAATTTTGTAGGCATCTCAAACACATCAATACCTACAACTTTTATATTTTAAGTAAAGGCCAATTCGGCCTCTAACCATATGATCCAAAACCGGACAGAAAAGGGGGTTATGACCTTTTTTGACTTTTGACCAAAATTGGTTAAATATCTAAAAATTTCACAAAAAATCACCATTTTCTTTCACCTTGTGGCCGGCCCTCTCTCTTGCCAAGAAGGAAGAAAACTTCTTCAATCTTCAAGCTTTCCACTAGCTCAAATCATCCAAATCAATCACACAAACTAGTTTCCACTCCATACAATCTTTCCATTTAGTGTTAGTGGTGAGTTTGGTGAAGTTTTTGGAAGAGCTAAGGTGGTCTACAACTCCTCTTCTCTTGTTTACTAGGTAAGTGATGATTGAACATCCTCTTACACCTAATGATGTTTAATTGATGCCTAATGGTGGCTATAGTGTTGGAAATTGTGGTTTATTTCTTGGTTTGGAATGATTTGGTGAAGTTTTTATTTTTTTTGAGGAATTTTCTGGTTTAATGTGATTATGATGTTGTGGTTGCTTCTGATGGATGGTAATAAGGGGTTATGACTCTAGTGGATGTATATGATAGGAAATTGCAATCAATTTTGGGTTTGGATTGAATTGTGAAAAGTTAGGGTTTCATAACCCCCTTTTCTGTCCGGTTTTGGATCATATGGTTAGAGGCCGAATTGGCCTTTGCTTAAAATATGAAAGTTGTAGGTATTGATGTGTTTGAGATGCCTACAAAATTTCAGGTCATTTGGATTAGTGTAGAGTGAGATATGTCGATTTTACTGTTGCTGTTCTGGGTTCATCAGGATGTTAGAACTGCGCCTGTAATGGGTTGTTTTGACTGGAATTGCTTTGGATTTGGATGTTGGTGTCTTCTGATGAAATGTAGCTTGATGTCTTAGCTATCATATGCCTTTGGAATCAATGCATTTGGACCTGTGTAGACTGAGTTGGGCGAATTACAGCATTGTGTGATTTGTAAACCTGTAATTACGGTTCTGGTTTGGTATTCTGCATTTTTGACCTAGTTGTACTAGGATTTGGACTGAGTGGCCTTCTACATTGTTGTAGCCCTGGTTCTTAGCTTCGAAACGGTGGGTCTTGGACCTCCATCCGATACTCGTAGTACCTTTGGTGCCATTACCGCAAAAGGACGTCAAAACTGTTTTCTGGTTTTGAGCAATTGTGGTTAATTGCTATGTGATTGGGTTTGATTGTAGTTTGGAAAAGAAAGGAATTAAGGGGAAATGCTGTCCGATTTTTAATAGCGTTGGTTACCTTAAGTTTCAAGTGAAAGGCTTGGACTTGAATGATGGAATTGGCTATATTGGACGAGGATTGTGAGCCGTGGAGGTGAGTGACCTCAAACTCTTTCTAAAATTATTTATGAACCGCTTTCCCGCATTATTTACTTTTGAGCTGTTTTCAAAGTTAATTTTGGAACTGTTTTCTTACATATCATGCGTGCTTGCATATCAGTGTCTTGTTGTTATTGCTTTTGCTTTCAATGATTGCTAAACGAGTTTTCGAGGCGAGTGTGTACTTTATCGCACTTAGCCTAAGTGATTGTGAAATTTTAATGATTGAGCGATTGAAATGTTAATTGTGCATGAATGTAAGCCTTTTGGGCTGAACTGGCCATTGCCCCTTGTTACCGGTCGTCTCGAGCCAGAAATGGACTCGGTCGGGCGATTAGGGACTTGGGTGAACGTTTCGGTATACTCGAGTATTACCTTGTAGGTTGGTGGAGCCTGGCCAAAAGCCAGGGACAGGGTGAATGAATGCACGAATGAAACTAAATGAAATAAAATGACAGGAGAACGAACGTATCCTTTTCATTAATGTTACTATCGCTTTCCATTGTAAATGTTTCGTGCATTATTGATATTCCATATTGAAATGACATCATTGAAATGAACGATTGTGAAACTGATTTGATAACTGATTTTACTGGTTACTCGCTGAGCTTCTAGCTCACCCCAAAAATGTTTTATTCCCCTCCACAGGGCTCAAGGCGAAGGAGTGGCTTGTAGTGTTTATTCATGGATTATCTCATGTATGGATTGAATTTGGATTCCTTTTGTGTAATCATTCATATCGGGATTGTATTGAACGTTTAGAATTGATTGGATGTGTAATAGTCAAGATTTGGACTTCCTCCTGTATAATAATTGTGATCAAGGATCAGAGTGGCAGTGGAAGCGTGGACGCTTCGCTTTTGATATGTAAAGTTTTTGGAATATTTGATTTTTATTTGAGACTTTATCTTGTAATTGTTTGAGGACTGTAGTGATCGACTGAGTCCCGGCGAGAGTTGGGCAGGCGGCCCGCCGAACCCTCTGGTTCGCCTTAGGGGGAGGTGGGGCTGTCACATGTTTTGTGTTTTGAAATGTGTTTGTTATGTTTGTTTTGAAGAGTTCAAGAAAAGAGGCAAAAGTCAATTTTTGAGGTTCGGCGAGGAACTAAGTGAATAAGAAACTTAATCCCTCAATTTGCATTTTACTCCCTCTGTCTCAATTATTTGATCATATTTTGGGAATCCAACTTTTCAAAAATAGTGGTTTGATTATGATGTTTGTGTTTCTCTTTCCAATTTACCCCAACAAATTCAAAATTTGAATTTGAATGGTAACATGCATATGACTAGAGGGACGGGCTATATTGAAAAGAAAGACTAGAAAATGTTTTGACTTTCTCAACGTGACAAATATTTTAAGACATTCTACAATAGAAAATATGACACTTTCAATGGGACGGAAACTTATTTATGATTCTTGAAATGGGGTTAGGTATTATATTTGGATCATTTTGAACTTGTTTGAAGTGTTAAACTTTGTTAAAAAGTGGTCTGAATCATATTTCGAAAAATGAGGGAATTGCGTGAAAAATGACTAAAGTGTAGATCTACACTTTAGTACAAACCTCTAGGATTAGCGGGGGGTCCGCGAGGTTACCACACAAATCTAGGTCACTGATCCTGAAGGTTTGTCTTCAAAAAGCATATTTGAAACTTGTTCTTCATTTTTTCCATTCCCTTTCCTGAAGAACCCGCTCCATTGCACACACATTTCATCAAATCTCCATTTTCACTGATTTTTCTTGTTTTAATTCACCATACAAACACCTCAAACATCTGATAGAACAACTTTTACGAATCAAAATCATCCAAAAACTCTTCAACTTTTGGATTGCAGCTCTTAATCATAGGGTTTTCAATTCTAAATTTTAATCATTAGGGGACCAATTTGAGTGAAATTTTGAGGGGTTTCCATCATTTACACCACAAAACTTCACGTTATCAATTCGAGGTAAGTTTCTTAAATGTAACTTGATAGTTTGAATTTTACCATTTGAGCATTTCTTGAATTTTTTGGGAATTTTTAGATGGTGAATTTGTGATATTGTTTGTTGATGTTTAGTTCCATTATGCTTATTTAACATTTCAAAGCATCTTTATACAGATCAATTGTGAAAATGTGATGACCTATGCAATATTTCAATTTTTATGCATATTCTTATACTATAATCAATGTGGTAATTGGTCTTTTTTTAACGTTAAGATAATTTTATTAATAGTAAAAAATTTACAGAAACGAACAAAGGCTGGAAGAGCTGTACAATTTGTGTTCAATGATACTGATGAATGATCGCTTTCTCATCCAAAAGAATGCCTAAAGCATAGGAGCTAAGTTTTCCACTAATATCATTACTATCTTCATTAACAAGACAAAAATAGCACATTCGAAATAATGTAAACTTAGGATGTCCTCAATTAGAGTTGCCATTCTGCTTTCAAGAGGTCTCTAATATTTAAGCTTTCTCAAAAGTTCCTTATTTCGAACTTGGATCTTGATTCTACTCCACTATTTTTCCACTGCTTTGCGCAAAACTAGTTTGATTGCCATAGCTCCATCAATATTTTTATTTCTTGAGCTTCTCTCCTTTATTGCCCAAAAGGTAATACTTGTGTTTGGCAGCTTCGTGGTTGTAACTCCAACTCCAAGTAGAGCTTGCCTTTGTTGACTTGTTGTTGCCACTCTCAGGACTATTGTTTCCTAATCCTCTTGCTCCTGGCATTGCTCCTGCTGGCCGAATGTTGTTTTTGTTGTGCTCAATCTCACATTTTTTTTAATTCTGTTCCTTCTTGTTCCAACCATTCTTTATGTGCTTTCTAATGATTCTGCATGGCTGATAGTTGGTCAGGTTCTCAAATTCCCTCTTATTCCTTTCCTTTCAGATTTGTCATAAAATATTAGCAGTTAAGCCAATGTGGGTAATGACCCCACTACACCCTAAGGCGAACCAAAGGATTAAGTGGACCACCAGCCTGACTCTCGCCAGGACTCACTCATTTAATCACATTAACTTCAGAGATAACATTTCACTAACTAAAGCTATTAGCAGTCCATCATACTTAGATACATATGAAAAGAAAACAAAAGTTGTCTTAACCTACAACATTTAATATGTACAACCCTTAAAGATAACAAAGTTGGCAAAACCATAACATTATATACAAAGGGATTTATCCAAGTACAATTCAAGTCTCGGGCTTAAATTTCTGGCTAATCTCCACACTCGTCCTTCACTCCTATAAGAAAAACAACTAAGGGGATTGAGCGAAGCCCAGTGAGGTTACACAAGCAACCATCAATTAAATACTTAAATAAGTAGCAAAATTAAACAAATAAGAAAACACTTCACTGAATAATCACTGTTAAAAGGATACAATGCTCGTATTAGAGCCACTTCAATGCACTACACACTTTGCCGAACTCCTTCTTCTAACCTCCAAAATAGTAAACATTTCCCTCACTTAGATGTCCATATCAGTAATCTGCTACCTCGTGGTATTACTCGAGCATACCAATACACTTATCCAAACTACCGTCCTATTCGACCAAACCCTTTTGTTGGCTCGAATAGCCCGTTGAACAGAGGATTTTAGGGTCCAGTTCAGCCGGTCCGATAAAGTATGTACACAGCTTACAGTCATGCACACTTACAATAACACTTGGTCAATTATCTACCTTCAATCACAAACTAAGTCAAGTGCGATAAAGTACACTTCTGACTTAGAAGGCGAGGGACAATTGAAAACACTTTACAATAAAGCACTGGCATAATCATATAAATATCATTTAAGTAACACATAGGCAATTTAAACACACAAATATGGAAACACTCACCTAAAAATTTTTTTAGAGTTCACACTTCGGTACTTGGATTCTTCGCCAAAACTCCCTCAGCTCCTGAGATATTATAGACTTATTTATTTCCCCAAATGGTGAAATTAAGGCTCATATAATTATTTTGACTAAAGTATATATATATATATATATATCTACGTATATGTAATTTAAGATGTTTAAGATGATTATATGGTAATAAAAGTTGGGATTAAGGTTCTAAGGATCATTTAGAATCTGGGTGACGGGCTTTTAATATACATGCAAGTTACAATCCGATTTACACCCGTTTGACTGCAAGTATACATGTCAAATTAGTAGTTTAGGGCATGTATTGGGTCGATCCCACGAGGAGCAATGTATACAAGTACCAGGTCCTTATTTTCTCTATTATTTAGACTTACAATGAATTTGAGCAGAAAAATTAAATTGCTACTATCTACAAATCTGATTTACCAAATACAAGATACAAATGGAGAAATTTCACCAAGGATTGAATCTAGGGATGTCGATTTCACTTATGACACAAAAGATCGAAATGAATGAATTTAATACTTGTTACTACTCTTGTTTAACCAGGGATTCATTTTCAAAAATACCAAAATCTCATTCTCATGATAATAATGGTCTTAGAACAGTTTAATTTTTCCTAATCTCTTGGTAAATAACTAACTCTGTTCTTGTTCATGCATGAAATGCAGATTTCATCCACTTGAATGTATGTCTATTCTCATGAACTTACAACTCAAGCTCTACTCATGTTATTCCATGGTTTTTACCATTTTTCAATGAGTAATACAACTATAAACCTGCTATTGGTGATCAAACAACAAGTAATCAAGCATGCACAAGTAGACAAGTTAATACAAGACACAACAAGTGTAAATCACATTCAATTCATATCACTTGGCCATAAGTTTTATCTACTCCCTAGATATAGAAATTTAGCTACTCATGAATGATATAACAATCAAACTAATAACTTCATTAATGAAAAACATCAAAAGTTACAAGTACAAGAAGGATAAAAAAAAGCTTAACCAAGTTAATGGTGCAGCCCTCCAATTTCTGCTATGACTTGCACTAGATGATTACAAGATGAAGTCTCCAAGTGCTCCTTTAAGAACTTCTAGTTAGAGAGAAAATGTTACAAGAAGAAAACTAGCTCCGTCTGTCCCTGTATATCCTATGACTTCTCCCTCTTGTTCTGCATAAAAGCTGATGGCAAGTTCTTTTTTTCTCCTCTCATGATTTCAAAATCTCAAATTTGTTAATAAAGTCAAAAGAAATGTTGTTTTGACTTGACAATAAATCATATTGTCTTTCTTTTTGCTTCAGAAGCATGTGCCACCGAATTTTTTCACCAAATATGGCTAGAAAGTAGTGTGAAAAGAAAGAAAACCGGTTGTGCCACTTGCAGAGGAGAGAGGCAGATCCGAGGGATGCAGTACGATCCGATCTCGGATCATGGATGATCCGAGTCCTTTCTCAAATAGATCCGAGATCAGATCTACTGGCCTCGGATCCAGTGCTCCAGAAATATAGACGAGGGCTCGGATCTCCCTTGGTCCACACGGATCCGAGCTCGGATCCGTGCTCTTCAATTTCCAGATTTTTCAATTCCTTCATTTTTCTTCATTTTTGCTCCTAGTTTCTTATGTACTTTATCCTCCATACAATCCTTGCTTTTTCTTTATCTCGTACATGAATTTCACATATCAATATCCTTCAAAATACCACAGATTAAAGCATTAATCCACTCATTTTGCAAGTTTGGCACAAGAAGGCCACGTGTTCGAGTTGGATTAGTAGTGATAAGGAGTTAGTTATTAGTTTTAGCTTTATATAGGCAGATTTAGTGATGGCATAGGCAGAATATCCTTGTAATCAAATAGATAGGGATCATTCTCAATTCATTGTTCCTTTCTCCGAGTTTTCCTTCTTACTTGTTCATCTTCTTCTCTTTTCCCACCATACTCTGTAACCTCATTTGTGTTTATCAATATATCACCATTGAACTGGTTTCTTGCCAATTATTATTTCCTGTTAATTTCTCAGGATTCTATCTTGCTATTTTAATTATTGTCTTGTTCCATTATCCTTGATCCTGCTCAGAACCATGACAGTGGTATCAGAGCTCAACTATGAGCTATTAGGATGGCTAACACTCGGGAAGAGATGCTAAAAAAGGATCTAACAGAACTGGGAGTGTCGTGAGGATGTTTGCCAATAGAAATGATGGAATAAAACAGGCTGTGAGGACAATGGAGCATAGGCAGGAGAGCACTGAGAAGGCCATTAAGAATCTGGATCAAAAATATGAGGGAATGATAAATATGATGGCACAGATTATGTCCAAACTGAGTGATAAAGGGAAGGAAGTAGAGGGAGGCAATTCTGGGAATGACCAGATGGTAGATGTGGTCAAGAAGAAGTATCAAAGATCAGAAGGAAGAGGGGGAGCTAAATTGCATAGGATGGACTTTCCTTTGTTTGATGGGGCAAATCCCAGGGAATGGGTCAGAAGAGCTAACAAATACTTCCAGATCCATGGAGTAGAGGAAGAGTTGAAATCTGATATTGCGCAACTCTACCTTATGGACAAGGCAGACATCTGGTTCCCTAGAATGTACCATGAGAGAGGAACAGTTCCATGGAATGAACTAGCAGTGGCTGTTTGTGAGAGGTTTGGAGAAGGAGATCCATAAGAGGCTATAGAGGAGTTCAACAAGCTGGTGTAGACTGGAAGTGTAGCAGAGTACTTGGAGAGGTTTGAGTTGCTGAAATCCCTGGTAATGTCCTCCCGTCTTGGACAACCTAATTCTCATTATAGATCCTATTTCCTTAGTGGCTTGAAGAGTGAAATTGTTAACATGGTTAGGATGACCAAGCCCCTTACTTTAGCAGATGCTATTGAAGTTGCTAAACTGCAGGAAAAAAATCTAGAAGCCATTAGGAAAGCACAGGAAAAGATCATACAGAAATATCCCACCCCATCTCATTTACAGATCTCTACCCTACAGAATAAGGTGAAATGGCCTAACATACAAAACTAGAAACCAGAGCTCATTCCCAATAAGAACACCAAGACAGGGACCCACTCAGCCAACCAATTTAAAGGAATCACTCATTCTGAATTTAGTTACAGGAGAGAAAGTGGTTGTGTTTTAAATGTTCTGAACCCTATACCCTGGTACATGTCTGCAAACAGGCTCATATACACTTCATAGTGGTAGATAAGCCTGTTGAATCTGGTGACTCATTTGAAGGGCAAGGGGAATACTGAAGAGTTTTGTGACTGTCCTAAGGGAGAGCTTAGTAATGAGAACATAGAAGTTTCCATTCATGCGTTAGCAGGGGGAAATGAGCAGAAGACTATTAAAATGAAGGGTAAACTAGGAAGGAGGGAAATACTAATTCTTATTGACAGTGGCAGTACTCATTGCTTCCTAAATGAAAAATTCACAGAAACTTTATGAATGCAGACTATTGGGGCACCCTTGACAGTCAACGTG
This sequence comes from Coffea eugenioides, assembly GCF_003713205.1. NCBI lineage: Eukaryota > Viridiplantae > Streptophyta > Magnoliopsida > Gentianales > Rubiaceae > Coffea > Coffea eugenioides. Next base: position 64,154,658 of record NC_040036.1, read on the forward strand.
GCAAATGGGGAGAAATTAGAATCCAGACAACTACAAAAGATGGTAGGATGGGATATACAAGGGCATGATTTCCATCACCAATTTAATACACTTAGGTTGGGAAGTTGTGATATGGTGCTAGGAGTTGATTGGTCGGCCAAATATAGTCCCATTGAGTTTGATTTCAAACAACTAACTATGAAGTCCCTGAATGGAAAAGAACTAGTGGTGTTAAAAGAAGAAGTAGAGATGCTTAAGTTGAAACATATCAAAGGAAGTAAACTAGCTAAATGGAGGAGGAAACAGTCACATGGAATCACTGCCCAACTCTATGTAGTAGAAGAGGATTGGGTAAGATATGAGCAGATACCAGTAGAAATGAAGGAATTATTGAGACAGTTTAGGGAAGTGTTTTCTAAGCCACAAGGCATGCCTCCAGTTAGGAGTCATGACCATGTTATCCCACTAAAGGAAGGGGCAGCTCCATTTCAGAACAAGCCATACAGGTTTCCATATGTGCAAAAGGCTGAGATAGAGAAATTAGTCAAGGAAATATTGCAGATGGGGCTCATACAACCCAGCAACAGTTCTTTTGCATCTTTGATACTGTTGGTAAAGAAAAAGGATGGAAGCGAGAGGTTCTGTGTTGACTATAGACAATTCAATAAGCTGACAGTAAAAGACAAATTTCCTATGCCACCGATGGATGAGTTGATTGATGAACTGTAGGGCTCCAAATTCTTCACTAAGATAGACTTAAGGGCTGGCTATCATCAGATCAGAGTTAAGGTGGAGGACAGGCACAAGACAACATTCAGAACTCACCAAGGATTATACAAATTCAAGGTCATGTCATTTGGGTTGACCAATGCCCCAGCTACCTTTCAGAGTCTTATGAACTATATTTTCAGAGAACAACTAAGGAAGTATGTTCTGGTGTTCTTTGATGATATCTTAATGTACAGCCCCACCTTGGAAAGCCACCTAGAGCATGTGGCAATAGTACTGAACATCTTGAACAAACACCAACTATATGCTAAAAGAAGCAAATGCTCATTTACTCAGATAGAAGTGGAGTACTTAGGCCACATCATCTCTGATTAGGGGTTTATGGCTGACCCTAAGAAGGTAGAAAGCATACTGAGCTGGCCAAAACCAACTTCCTCTAAACACCCGTTCTTGCTCTCAAACCCTGTAAGGAAAACAAATGTAACGGAATAGAGGGATGAGCTAAAGTTTAGTGAGATTCCCATATACATAATCAAGCAATTGAAACAAGAACATTAGTCATTTAATAACAATCAATTGAGAAAATATTCATAATATAAAAGCAATGAGAACACACTCATTAAAAGGATACATGCTCACGTGGAGCCATTCGTTCATTCATTCGCCAACCATTTTCCTTATCCCTCCAATATTAGAAAAATATTTGCAAGTGAAAATTCCTCCAGTGTTCTTGACATACATTCATTGATTTTATTTCCCACCACTAGCCAATTCACTGGTCCGTTCTCCACTAACCTTCGTGGTTGTGACGACCCCACCTCTCCCTAGGGCGTACCCCAGGGTTTAGCGGACCGTCTGTCCAGCTCTTGCCAGGACTCATTCGTTCTCTTCAAATAAAATAAGGTATAGCCTCGAGAATAAGTGAAATAACAGTTCCCAAACTTGGGACGTATACTTACCTTCATTTCTATCTCAAACATTCATACAATCCCAAATATGACAAAAGTGTTGAATTCCAGATACATTCAACCCTAGTTGAGCACTAGTGCGAGTACAATTACAAAATTTTCAAAAACTAGATTACGCTAACTTGTACCAGTCTCACGCCTCGCTCGTACCCCCTGTAAGAAAAATAAAAACTAAAGGAATGTGTTAAAATCCAGTGAGGTTCCCATACACATAATCAAGTAATTAAACAAGACCATTAGTCATTTAAGAACAACCAATCAGGGAAACATTTACAATATAAAAACAATAAGAACACACTCATTAAAAGGATACATGCTCACGTGGAGTCATTGATTCATTCACTCACCAACCATTTTCCTTATTCCTCCAATTATTAAAAAAACATTTGCAAGTGAAAACTCCTCTAGTGTTCTTGACATTCATTCATTGATTTCGTTTCCCGCCACTAGCCAATTCATTGGCCAGTTCTCCACCAACCTTCGTGGGCATACTCGTGTATACCAAAACACTGTACCAGAGTCACCAGCCGCCCGACCGGGTCTGCTTCTGGCTCGAGTCGACTGGCAACGAAGGGCAAGGGCCCAGTTCAGCCAAAAGACTTACATTTATGAACAAATAGCATTCAATCATTGAAAATTCACTTTGGCTTGGGTCGAGTGCGATAAAGTACACACTCGCCCATCGAAAATCCATTTAACAATCCTTGGAAAGAATTTAACATTCAATCAAACATTCACAAATAGGCACGTAGTCACTTGTTGTACAAACACACAAGAAACATCACCAATATGAGCAAGAGATATGTCAAAAGTTTCCTTCCGGGTTATATTCCAGATCACCAAAGAAACCTAGAGTCAAAATAAGGTATTATGATTCGACTAATCAAAATCTCGATGAACCTTCAAAAATCTAGAAATTACTAGTGCAAATATGAAAATACAATTTTAGAGTGAATAATAACATTTGAACTTCCAAATCACGAAAAATCTTGAGTCATTTCTCAAAAACATAACGAAAGAAAATTCTAGGAATCTGTAGTTGAAAGAACAACCAATCCCAAATTGAAGTGAGCAAATGTAATTCAAAGTTTTCGAGATAAAACTAACACTTTTCATCTTAGTTGATACCAAATCTTGGTAAAAAATAATTCATATACAACTATTGAAGTGCATTCAAGGATACATATGTAACTTGAGATCCAACTAACCCTAAAATCAAATCTTACATCTTACTAATATTCATAAGAGCAAGTAATAGAAATTTGGGCAACATGCCCTTTGTATTTCGCTATTTTCCAGCCATTTATGGCTTCATTATTTTCCTCAACTCAGCCCAAAGTCACACATAAGCAATATTAACACAATAGCCCTTCAACTAGGTTTAATGTCATCCAAATACAAGGCAAGTCTAGTAATGCAACCGGAAACCAATTTCAAAGATGAATAGCTAAATAGCAGGTTTGACGTCTTTTGGCGTTTTGGTCACAATTGAAGATACGCTTATCAGATTGAGGTACACTTTATGGTGTTTCGAAGCTAAGACAGAGACCTACATTTTCTAAGAAGATATCGACACCCAGTTCATGCATTCTCAAGGTCAAAATGTGAAATCTCAGAGAAAATAGAAAGCTGCCCACGAAATAGAGCATTTGGCAGTCAGGGGTATTTTAGCTATTTTACAAGCTACAGTACTCCAATTGAACTGAAATTTTGTAGGTAGATAACTAACTCCATTTCCTACAACCTTTATGTTTTGAGCAAGAACTAATTCAGCCTTTATCATGTACAAATATGCAGGTCAGATCGGTTCCAAAAACAGGCAGAACTGAAGTGTACTTCTTAAGCTAAAATTTGCATATGACCATCACTAATTGCGATTAAAAGCTAGAAATTCCACCTTCACACTACACTAGCTTCTACTAATCATATACATGCCAAATCAAAGATGAAATAACTTATATCAAATCTGAAAAATATCAATCAAACTGAAATTTATCATCTCATGGCTGGAAAATGAAACCCTAAGCTGGAAATTTCACTAATCTTCACAAATCTAGGTTATCTTCCATAAAACTTCCAATTTCAAGTCATCTTCCTAATAAATTGCAAGAATAGAAAGAGAAGGAACTTCCTCAACTTCATACCTTCAAACCTCCAAGGAAAATACAAAAACAAGTGCTGTCTATGCAAAATCACTCCACTTCAAACTTCCTTGTCACCTTGTTGCACCTTTGTTCGGATTAGATTTGTGGTTCTTGTTGATTTCTCTCCAAATCAAGCAAAACCCAAGATAGAATTTGAAGTTTCTCCTCTATTTTTTCTCTCTCTAGTTTGGCCAAGAAGGAAGCAAAATGAAGAGGATTTTAGCCAAAAGGAAAGATAAGAAGAAAGGAAAATGTCTTGGTCAACCTTCCATGAATTTCCAACACTTGTCACTTTAAGATCTTTTCTTTGTTTTGTTTTGTTTTCTTCCTTTTCCTTAGTCAATAATGGTGACTGACTTAAGGATTAATTAAGGGCTACTTAGCTCAATTAAAAACAAGGAGATTAAGGTAATAAAGTAGTGTTCAAGTGATGTATTCAATCGGTAGCAAACGGTGCACGTCGGTTCACGTCGATTTTTCTTCACTCGCGCGTACTAGTGTTTTCACTTATGATTCACTAACTTATTATTAGCACTTCTAATCACACACTTTCTCTTATCTAAAACTCACTCTTAACCATCAAATTTAATACACACACCTCACCAATTAATCACATGGCCAAAATACGAGAAAACCCTAACTTACGCGAACTATAAAACTAAGGATAAAACTCTTAATTCTATGATTTATTGCAACTATTGAGTAATTGAGTAGTAAAGATATTATAAAGTAATTTAATCAAAATAAGAGGGAATTTTAAGCAAATATGAGCGAATTTTCTAGTCGTCATAGTGGTCATACTCGAGTATACCAAACATTATCCCAGGGTCACCAGTCGCCCGACCGAGTCCATTTCTGGCTCGAGTCGACTAACAATGAAGGGCAAGGGCCCACTTCAGCCAAAAGGCTTACATTCATGCACAAGTAGCATTCAATCATTAAAAATTCACTTTGATTTGGATCGAGTGTGATAAAGTACACACTCGCCCATCGAAAATCAATTTAGCAATCATTAGAAAGCATTTAACATTCAATCGAATATTCACAACAAATACACAATCATTTAATACACAAACATGCAAGAAACACTCACCCTAAACAAGTCACATTTTATCAAAATTCAGTTCAGGGCTGGCACCTTGGCCACTCTCGAAATTTACAGTCAAATATTGTCCACAAAGAGCCAATCATACACAAGTGCAAGCTGCACAACTTATATTGCTATATCAAAGGAAAAAGGCATAAAAAGTATAATAAGCCATATTGGCAAGGTACACTCATAATTTGTAAAAAAAATGATAAAAAATGGTTAAGTTCAAAGCCAATATGTGCGACTAAAAACCATGTTTTGAATACTTGTTTAGAATGTTAGAAATTAGGTTTAGAACACTTGAGAAGTACATGTTAAGTCGGACCAAGAAAACGGAAAACAAAAAAAGGCAACGAGAAACAATGAAGATGGCAGCTTTGCCATCCTTTGGTGTTTTGATTACAACTGAAGCTACACTTATCGGATTGAGACAAATTTTATGGACTTTCGAAACTAAGATAGAGATCTACATTTTCTATGAGACATCGACACCCAGTTCTCATATTTTCAAGATCAAAATTGGATGGTCATAAGCACATGAAAAATAGGTCAGGAAAATTAGAGTTTTTATGCAGTCAGGAATGCTCTGGCCAAATCATAAACTAAAATGATTCAATTGATCCAAAATGTTGTAGGTAGAAAGTTAACTCAAATCCCTATAACTTTCATGTTTTGTCCAAAAGTTGATTCAACCCATAAGTCAGTCAAATTCGAGTCTCAAATTGCTACTTCATCCAGTAAAAGACAGAACAGGTATGCAATTTTAGTCAATTTTGAAAAATCACAGATATTCATGAGAATTAAGAAAAAGACTAAAATTTTCACGGTTGATAGTACTCTGACTCTAGTTTCAAACGCAATAAACAGAACTAAATTCTGACTTTTCTACAACAAGATATAGCAGATTTCCTAAGACTGCCCAAAGGTTCTTGCAGACAAATTTTCAGCAGCACCTCCTCTTAATTTCTTTACTTTTCCATCCTACAATCAACACCAAAGTTCACCCAAAACAGCCTCAATTGCACATACAAATCATAAGCTATTAAACACACTTAATTAGGGTCACAACACCCTTTAATTTTAGCTAATTGATGACTCCAAAACCAATCATAATCAAGCCCAAATTGGAAACCCTAAACTGAAATTTATGCACATAAGTTGGAAATTTCTTTAGGCAAGTTAAACTAGCCTATAAAACCTCAATATTTCACATAGAAAAGCTATCAAACCATGGGAAACACTTAAGCATCATATGTGATCAGAAATTTACCAATAAAAACTGAAAATTTTCATAACACCACTTCAACTCATGAAATTTCCCATAAAACTACCACTTTAGCAACCCTAAACCACTAGTATGGTAGTATTAGAAGCAAAGAGGGATTTCTTGGCAACCTTACCTTGTAACCTCAACAAAGATGGCAACTTAATGCTTCTTCCTCCAAAATCACTCCACCAACACCTTGAAATCTACCTTAGTTAGCACTTTTATGGAGTAGTTGGACAAACTATGGTTGGAGCTCAAGATTCAAGCAAGAAAGTTGGGATTGAAGATGAAGTTTCTCTCCCTTATTTTTCCTCTCAAGAATTTCGGCCAAGACTAAGAAAAATCGGAATGAGGAAATTTTGGTCAATGTTTGGTTTTAGTAAAGTTAAGAAAGGTTTGGTCAAAGTCCAACTTCCAACGGCTTCGCAACACTTGGCTCTTTTAGGGTTTAATCTCATCTCTTTGTCTTCCAAAACTAATTTATCTAGCTAACCTCTAATTATCCCCTAGCACCTTGTAAAATAATATCCCTTCATGCAAAACTCCATCTAGTCGTCAAAATTTTATCGTACTTACCGCACTAGCGGGTCCCACGTCCATAATACACTTCAAACTTAACGTGTATTAACTTCTACCGAGAAAATGATTTAAAAGCTTGACTCACTTATAAAAATATCGAGGAAATTAAGGCAATAATTTAAAGTAAAGAAAATGCATTTAAAGAAATAAAATAAAATATAACCTAATTTTTCGGGTTTCACACAAAGGGAAGATAGTGATTGGCACAAGAGGGAGAATAAGGAAGAAGATTATTATTGCAATACATGATTCACAGTTAGGGGGACACTCTGGGATACAGGCAAGTTACCTGAGGGCCAAACAACTATTCCACTGGCCAAGAATGTACAAGGACATCAAAGAAACTGTGTTGCAATGTGATACATGTAGAAAATGTAAGGATGAGCACACTGCCTATCCTGGTCTTCTGCAACCACTCCCTATACCTCAGTGGAGTCATGTAACTATGGATTTTATTGAAGGTCTACTAGTATCAAAGAGAAAGGACACTATTATGGTGGTAGTGGACATGTTCACCAAGTCAGCACACTTTATCAACCTATCCCATCCTTTTGATGCACCAACATTAGCTCGAATTTTCCTGGATCAGGTTTGTAAACTGCATGGGGAACCCTTAAGTATGCTTTCTGACAGAGACAAGGTATTCACTAGCCATTTCTGGACTGAGCTATTCACCTTGTTAGGAACTGAACTCAATTTGAGCACTGCTTACCACCCTCAAACAGATGGTTAATCTGAGAGGTAAACCAGGTGCTGGAAATGTATTTGAGGTGTATGATACACTTAGAACCTAAGAGGTGGAATGCCTAGTTCTCCCTTGCTGAGTGGTGGTACAACACTACATATCACACAGCTATACATATGAGTCCATTTGAAGCCTTGTACGGGATGGCTCCTCCTCAGCTAGCACTGGGACCTTACTCTCACTCCAAGGTGGCAACATTTGAAGATCACTTGAAGGATAGACAGAGGTTGGATGATTTACTCAAAAGGAACTTGCTGGAGGCTCAAGATAGGCTGAAGTTATATGCTAATTAGAATAGGAGCAAGAGAACATTTAGTGTGGGAGACTAGGTTTACTTGAGGCTACAGCCATATAGGCAAACATCTGTAGAGCTAAGGGGTTACAAAAAACTATCTGCTAAGTATTTTGGTCCATATCAAATGATTCAGAAGATAGGAAAGGTGGCATACAAGCTTAAACTACGTAAGGGATCCAAAATACACCCAGTGTTCCATGAGTCATTGTTGAAAAGGAAGGTGGGAGAAAATGTAGCCCTTGTTCTCCAATTACCAAACCTAGATGGGAAAGGACATTTGAGGGTGGAGCCAGGTGCTATTTTGTATCATAGAATCGTCAAGACGAAATATGCAGCAGTTGTTCAGTGGCTCATACATTGGTGGGGAACCACTCCTGCTGAAGCCACATGGGAAGATGCAGAAAAGATTGAGAAGGAGTTTCCTGAATTTCAATCTTGAGGACAAGATTGATTGAAGGGGGAGCAATTGTCATGAGTTTAAACTGAAGGTGTGTTTTCCATGGACAAGTCGTGAAATGCGATGAAGGGGCAAAGGAGAAGGCGTGGAGTCAGAACCACGCCTTAATTTACTGGAAATCAGCTCAAGAAACGTGAGTTCATCAACAAGTGGTCCTGTAACAGAATTTGGCACAAGAAGGCCACGTGTCCGAGCTGGATTGGTAGTGCTGAGGAGTTAGTTATTAGTTTTAGCTTTATATAAGCAGATTTGGTGATGGCATAGGCAGAATATCTTTGTAATCAAACAGATTGGGATCATTCTCAATTCATTGTTCTTTTCTCCAAGTTTTCCTTCTTTCTTGTTCATCTTCTTCTCTTTTCCTGCCATACTCTGTAACGTCATTTTGTGTTTATCAATATATCACCATTGAGCTAGTTTCTTGTCAATTATTATTTCCTGTTAATTTTTGAGGATTCTATCTTGCTATTTTAATTGTTGTCTTGTTCCATTATCCTTAATCCTGCTCAGTACCATCCCTAATATGTAAGTTCATGTTAAGATTAATTGGCATCCTCATGTTTCTGATTTTTATTTTCTTTATTTTTAATTTCTGTTGTGTTCCTCTCAAATAAAAACTAATTATTAGTAAATTAAATTTGATTCTGAGATGAGGAAAAAAGTGGGCTAAGGTTATTTGCTAGGTATTCCATTTGCAAGCTTCTTGAGAATTTTTTGGTTGACATGTTTGTTAAATATGTGCTGATTCTACAATGCATTTCTCATTTGGTAATTTGCTAAATGCTAATAAAGACTATAAGTGTGGCTAGTGGATTTGCCTAGAAACATAGTAGTTATTTGGTTTTTAGCAATTGTCGATACTAATATTGATATCTTTGTTTAAGATTGATGAATTATTGTTAGTTCTATTCGTTTACACAATATAAAGAAATAGGTCAATGAAAAATCTATTCATGTATGCAATCCTTATACATTTTCAAATGAACCAGGTTTCTTGCTAATGATGTCTTTAGGTATGTCTAGTGGGTTCACCAAGAAGCTTAGTAGTTGTTTGGTTTTTAGCAATTACCAATATTGATATCTTTGTTTAAGATTAAAGAATTATTATTAGTTCAATTTGTTTACACAACATAAGAAATGGGTCTATGAAAAGTCTATTTAAATATAGAATCCTTATGCATTTTCCATGGAAGGTTCCTGCTTAGCTCTTGAACATATTTGAAATGGTAATAAAATGATATTATGTAATTTTGTTAGACTATGAGCTTCTTGATTGGTTATTACTTATGTCAAGCCTACATCTAAACATATAATAACTTATGAAAACCTTAGAATCAAATTCATCTAAACACGCCAAATCTTAAAATTTTATGGTACCATGGTCTTGTTGTCAGTGTAAATCTTAATTAGAACCTGTAGTCTTTTATTAATGCCACAATAGCACTTGATTTCCACCCTTTGGAAAATGTGCAAGTAGCTACTTGTCGAGGTGTCAACTTGGTTTTTGACTTGTTAACATTTGCATTATTGGTATTGAACTTGATATAGAATGCTCTGCCCGTAGGATTCTAATGCAAAGTGCATCTTACATACATAGCATATATCAAAGGTGTTTTAAGTTTAAAATAGAAAAGAAAGGTGAGCAGATAAAGAATTAGTAGAACTCGAAAAGTCAGTAGCAAGAAGAATTAAGTTAAGAGTTGCTCTATAACTAAAGCAAGGATATGATAATTAATATATGCTCTCATTTGTTATGGATAACCACATACATGATGATTGTTAAAATGCCACTTGCTGTACTTGTGTAATTTCTTTTTTGCTTCTTCTTTTATGCACACCCGTTACACCTCAAGATGATAATTCAATATTTTTTGGAGATTGAAACTATATATAGTGGTACTGGAAATTGCTTATAAATGTTTATTTTTTATGAAATTCTTTCATTTAGTTATTGATCTATAATATGATTTTGTGCATTTTCTTTTCAATCAATCAGATTAGAAGGTAAAGCTTGTTGGTAATATTGGAAAGAGCTCAAATTTTCGGTTCAGTTAGTACTCCTTACAAACTTAGTTGTTCTTTATTGTCTAAGAATGATTATTCAAACTGATCTATGACTATTACATCATACGTCCACATGTTTGTGATGCAAGTATGCAATAGTATTCTAATATGTTACAAAATTTTCATTTTTTCTGAAACTTAGTGGTATATAATAAGAGTTGGACAAATTTTCAAGAAAAAGTGAAAAGTACAGTACATGACTTATTATCTTCATAAATTCTGCAATTTTTAAAATCAAGTTGTGATGGAAAGATCTTATATCCTTGTATAAACTGTGGCATGGATATTTGTGATTGAAATGGAAGCTCTTAGCTATTTGAAAGTTGATAGATTAAAGGATATACAAATTGGATAGCACATGCATGGAGAACTTTCATATAAAAATGCGTCCACACACTACAACAAAAATGGCCTTTCCTAACATGCCTATAAGAACACTTGCTGGTTTGTGTCATTATAACACTCCTATAATGATACTTATTATCAACTCAATAATATATATTCTAATTTTTTTATTTTATTTGATATAAAAATAACAATGTGCCTTTAGACTACCTATCATGACACTTGAGAAAATGTGAGATGTACCAAAAAAAAAAGAAAGACACAAAACGACATCGTTTGATTTTGGCGGAAGATTCATTTGCCAAAACGCTTAATGAAATACTCAAAAGTTTCATTTTGCCGGCCAAAAGACTAAGTGACAATTTTCTTCTTCTCATCTCTCTCACCTCTCCGCAAACAAGCTATCTCGGTGGATGTGGTCGTATGCTTATACTAGCAATCTCCTCTTTCAAGAATTCTATGTCTTCTTCATTTCTCAAACTCCGATACTGAATCAGGTATTTGTCCTCGTCAAATCGTTTGATGACAGTTGTAGGAATCGAAGCACCTTGAAAACCATCTTCATCTATTCTAACTTCAACTGTTGTCCCTCGGCTAAATTTCTCCGGTACTGTTTCTTTGCCAGGCTTCCGTTTGGCTGGTAATGTTGACACTTTTTGCAATCCGAAAAACAGTAAATTTTTAAGCTAAAATTGGACTGATTATAAACAAACAGACAAAGACAAGCAGCCATGCGATAGTTAAGACATCTGGAAGGGTAGGCAAGGAGTAAAAGTTAGAAGATTGGAGTTCAATATTGGCAAAGCGGGAAGAGGTTGGCATATATTGTTCAAAAAAAAAAGTGGTAAACACAATGAAGCTATTGTCCATAACCTGTTCGATAAAATGTCAAATCCCCTATTTTTCCTTTTTTTCTGAATTTCTTTTAATGTTAATCTGTGAAACTTAGTTGTAATTGAAGTTCTCTTTATGCAGCTAGATTTTTATGAATATCATACTAACTCACGCTCTTGGGTTTGTTTAACCTTTGACATTTCAGATTGAAATTAGGAATTTTGCTAAAACGCGAGCGCAGGAGTTGGTACGAAAGGGCTTTCTTCTGTTATTAGGTAAATAAAATTTCTATTCGCTTGCTTGCTATTTCTGTTTTTACAGATTGTTGAGAAATTTTACATTTTGTTGATTTCCTTTATTTATGGGCTGCTTGATTTAGTAGACTGTAAATTCTTGAACTTGATTAAAGTTACATTCAGTTTTGCTCGACTATGTGGTTAAGAAAGTACATTGTGATGGACAAAGTGCAATTTCAAATTTTCTCCAATTATTGTAACTGGTGTATATGTTTTTAAAGCTAAATGTAAATCTTACTATGATGCCTATTTCAATTTTAATGCCATGTTGTAGCATCGTTATTTCTGTTTTTCTATTTTGCTTTGTCTTTTTACCAACTTAATATTGGAATCTTGCAACTTAATTTTGTAGTCTTCTTTTCTGACACCTTGTACAAGCTGTTGTTGTGTTTCAAATCTTCATTGCTTCTTATTCTCAATGATTTGATGGGAAAACGTTTAGAATGGTATTTGTTTAGTTTTCTAAGTGAGAGGAACAAGAAAGCTAGAGGGGAGAAGAAGATGAACCATACAACTGGAAAAAAGTCATTTGCTCATCTTCGGAACCACTTGGTAATACCTCTGACTTTTTTAGTTGCTAATTTTTTGACTCATACATGGTTGATTATGTTAGCTTGTTTTTTAATTATATGCTAGATGCTAACTCTATAATTAAAAAAATTCAATTTCTTATAGGCCAAACAGTTGGGAAGACCTCCTACTAGAGTAGAAATGTTCAATAAGTTTTATACCCATGCCGATGGAACTCCATCAAGTACTATAGTTGTTGAGAATTTGGTAAGGATCCTCGAAATACAAGCCTATAAATTCTACCATTGTTTTCATTACATTTGCAATAACAAGTGTTTTCCATTATTATGTAGCAAAAAATGAATGAGCTGAAAAATCAGCTTCCATCGGATTCGCAAGATCCAGTTGGTCGAAATGATATATTTGCCCAGGTGATTAGGCAAGACAAACATGGTCATGTTTGCTTGTTTAGTGACGGTGTGAATCCAACGGATTTATGGGAAGACATTCCTAGTCGTAACACATGTTGCGGTATAAGTATTCAACAACAGTCAACATTGGTCCGTTTGGAGGAAAGGCTTCAGCGACAAGATGAGGAAATTGCCAACTTGAAGAAAATGGTTTTAGTTCAACATGGAAGGGGCGATCCAATTGACAGCCTGAGATATCCTTCATCAACATCTAACAATGTTTCAAACCATACTCCAATGCGAGCTACACGACCTGTTCGAGTAAGTCTTTACAACTTCCAAACTTTTAGGTGGTTTATCTAGAATTTGGCATGACTTTGATTCTTGTACTTGTTGAATCTTTACTAGGTAGGGAATATGGTTTCACTAAAAAGCTTGTTTGAGCCAACAAAAATCGTGGCAAAGGGATATTTACAGAATCTGAATTCATTGGATGAGGTCGGGGGACAAGCTCTTGGACTAAACTGATGTGAAATACAGATACAAGTTGCAATGAGTCCACGTAAGCAATTGATTAGACCGTATGATTTGCAACAAACAATTCAAGATGCACTTGGTGCACCAGTTGCTTGGCCTTGTCATTTGGTGAGATATGCACTTACTTGCATTGTGGCTTTTCTGGAATTTTATTGCTAGCTATGATGATCTAATGATCCCCACAAACTTTATGCACAGGTGGAACCAGCTGAAGATTGATGGGGACTTCGTGGTATGACTGAAGGCTCTCATTTCATTGGAAAGTTTGGAAGCTACTGCAAGTTCTTTCAACTTGTTAGGGATGAGAATCTTTTAGTTTGTGCACAAGAGAGTCTTTCAAGTATGTGCACATGAGAATCTTTTAGTACTTGTTTGGGATTTTAGTACTTGCTATGTTAGTACTTGTTACCGACTTTTAGTTCAACAAATTATATTTGAGCATTGACTTTTCCTTTTAAATTACTATATGCATTCTACTCTTTGGGATAATTTTACAAGTCCTTTGGGTTTCTGATTGACAGAATGTACAGCAGAGAGCATTACTTGCAGGTTGCTTCTATATAAAAAAAAAAAGAAAAAAAACTCCTGGCAATTAAAAGTGTCAGTATAGCTCAGCTTCTAAAGCAATATCTAATGACACATGCGCATGTCATCCAAAGCAATGTAAATTGACATGGCTGAGTGTCCTTAAAAGCCATCTATTAAGACAACTAAAGATGCCTTCATAGATTTCAATACCCTAATGTGGTACTATAGCTATCTTGACACTTTCGATTATCAAAAAAAGGATTTTGATTGGCAGATGGGACGCTATAACAGCATAACATTCCTGACATATTTGAATGCTACGAGCCTATCCCTACATTGGAAGGGACGACACTCGTCCGAGGTGTGAGGAAAGATAAAGTGTCAGGTTAGATCATCTATACTGACATCTTTAAATGCCGTTAAAGGTCATTTTTATTGTAGTGACATTTATTTTAGAAAATACTTTTAATAGGGTTTCAAATGGGCTTACAATGTACAAAACTCGGTGCATGATTTATTTGGGAAACCCAAGATACATATGTAAATGAAGCATGAAACTGAACAATTACAAAGAGGTTGGGACCTTTCTATTTTAGAGGCTGCCAAATTTTATAAATTGATTGATGATTCTCAAAAAGAATTATATAGTGGATGCAAAAAATTCTGAAAATTGGCAGTTATCATTCATCTACTTTATTTAAAATGTCTGGTAAATTGAGTAATAAAATTTTTGATACACTCTGGGATTTGTTGAAGGAAACATTTCCCAAAGCCATGACTAATTTAACGTCTTCTTATTATTCGGCTGACAAGTTGATCAATTAGTTAGGTTTCAAGCATAAAAAGTATGATGCTTGTACAAATGATTGCACTCTTTATTAGGGTTGTGATAAAGAAAGAATTTATGTGAAGCATGACAAAGAATTTTTTGTGAATCATGCAAAGAGCTTAGGTCGGCTATCTCGAAAATTGATCCAACTTGTGAGAAAAAGAAAATTTTCTCATCAAGTATTGTGGCATTGTCCCCTTGAAGCTAGATCATGGAGACTGCGTATGTCCTCTAAAACTACATCTCACATGAGATGGCATAAAGAATAATGTACAAAAGATGGTTATATTAGACATACATCAGATTATCTTGCTTGGCCAACTTTTGATCATCAACATCCAGAATTTGTTAAAGATTGTCGACATGTCAGATTTGGGTTAGCATCAGATGAATTTAATCAATGTAGAAATATGAATCCTTCACACAGTACTAGGCCCGTGGTCTTGATGCCTTACGATTTACCTTCATGGATGTGTATGAAACAATCATATTTCATGTTATCATTGTTGATACTTTCACCGTATTCTCCTAAAAATAACATTGATATTTATCTACAACTTCTGATTGAAGAGCTGATTGAGTTGTGGGATGTAGGTCTTCAAACTTATGATGCATCAAAAAATAGAATTTTCAATTGTATGCGGCATTGATGTGGACAATTAGGAATTTTCTAGGATATGCAATGCTGTCAAGGTAGAGTACTAAAGGTGAATAAGCATGCCCTGTCTGTCACAAGTTACTCGTGCACGGTGGCTAAGGCATGGTCTCAAACATTGCTACTTGGGCATCGTAGATTTTTAGATGGTAAACAAAAGTTTAGGAAGGATAGCAATTCTTTTAATGTTTCAGCTTTTTCCTTATCCTTTTCTTTTTACTTTTCAATGTATTTGCTAAATACATCTTCTGTTTTGCAATTGATCAAGGGTATGTTTCTCATAGCTATGGTTGTTGATTCCAGTTTAGGCAAATCTTTTTTTTTACCTATATATTGTTTAAAGCTTCTAAATTTTGCTTTCTTCATGTTTTCAATTGATTTATATGATAAGTTTTATTTTTTTTTCATTTAAAAGGTTAAAGGGTTAAATTTCATGGGTAAAAGTAGCTAATTGATACAATTTGACTTGCTATATTTGTCAAATAGATTGAATTCATCTTCCAAAACCAAGTTTTATTGTGAAACTTTTGGACCAGGTATGTACTATTATATGGCTCGTAACATCACGAGTTATTTCATTTTCCCTGGCATTTATACTGTTGCATGGTGAAATGGGAGATAAACAAATCACTCTAATGTGTTTTTTGTGCTGACATCCTTAAGAATTCTGCTGTTTTATCGTATTTTGTTTTCTTTTTGTTTTCTAATGTTTGCATATATGCTCTTTCAATTTATTTGTTAGATTCTTCTTCTTCTTCTTCTTCAGTTTTTCCTCGCAATCTATCTTTCTCGAATCTTGATTTTTGACAAACTTTGCTTGGCCACGTTTATTGTTCAGTTGATAGAAAAAGTTATCGGAACTAAACCTTTGAACCATGAAGGAAAATTAAGAAAGTCTTGGGTTTTACACAGTAGTAGAGGCTCTCTGCTCAAGCACAAAGGGTTTCTAGAAGTTATTAAGGTTTAAAAAAAGGTAACTCCTATTTCTTTTAAAGCAGAAAAAAATGGAAATATTACCATGATGTTTGTTTCATTATATGCTTTTGACTACTGAAGCAATACCAAGTATATAGGTAAACTTCAACTATTTCCATCCCTGTTGCAACATTTACTTGGACAGTTGGCAAGCAACCTGTTAAAAGTTGAATTTCAATCGATGGGCAATATTGAGCATCAACAGTTAAGTACACAAAATGCCCACGACCAAGATAAATGGATGTATTTGAACGGAATGATGTTTTGTGATAAAATCATATAATTTTCATGTCTTTCAAAAAAAGCTTCGCTTCGTAGCTCGCTGCATTTGTTCTTATGGATGTTTTATTTGATTTTGATGCTTTCTAAGAACAGCTGCTACAAATTTGCCCTTTTTCCTTTTGCTATGGTATATTCTTTGTACTCTTGAATGATGGCAACATTGCAAGAATTTTTTAAGATAGTAGTTAAAGAATCAACTTTTAAATTACATTCGTCATTTACACCTTAAATGATATATTTCCCTTTTCTCATTTCTTCCTGAGATTTTTTTTTTGGCTTTTCTTAAGCTCTTAGTTTATTTTCCTTTTTTATTTACTTTGGGTTTTTTATCTCCATACATCTCACCTATGAAGTTTAAAATTTGCCCTTTTCTTTCCATACATCTCAAGGGTGGGGATTGTTTTGCTGCTAGTTTGATTTCTCTTTGGCTCAATGTCATACATTCCCTCCTCTTCTACTCAATAACTACATGAACTATTATTATGAGCAATTGATGAAGTTCTTGTGATTCTGTGTTTTTCTCCTCTCTATTAATCTTTTCTTGCCTTTTTAAAAGATTTTAATTTCTTCAAATAAAAAGAAAAGAGCCAAACCAAATACTTGGTTAATTGGTCAACTGTTAGGAGACGTGACTCGCTACTCCATGGTGAACTTTTTGGAAGTCTAGCAAAAGCGTTTTTTAGTTAATACTTTATGATCTTGTCTGTACATACATGGAAAAAGCAAAAGTTAGGCTGGATAAAAAAGAAGCAACCTCACCTAAGGCTCATGTAATACATTTCGTGGATGAACGTCACGATTCTCAGAGTCATTCAAGTTTGGTGCATGAACATCACCTAAGGAATTTTCCAAACATTGTTGTTCTTAATTGACTCATCACCATCATAATCTAGTTATCTGAGTCACTATCATCATTATCATCATATAAGTTTTCATCAGAGGTGATCCAGTAGTAGTCACTCTCACTGCTACTGCTATCATAACTACTGTCATTGTCATCGTCGTCTTCATCATCATCTCCTTCTTAATGTTGTTTCTTGGAAACCACATTTTTAAGTGGCCATTGTGCCTTAAACAAGACATTGTACCTCGACCAGGAACAATCACCTCTTCCTCAGAAAAAAAGTGGCATCATTCATGTCAAGCATATAGTAATTTAAGTGCATACCTTCATTAAAAGAGATAAGCAAGAAATTGGTGGTGGAAACAATCATGGCTTACAATGCATGCATTTATCTGTGTAATCCAACCTCTGTCTCTAGAGGATTTTCGTGAACAATTTTTGATTTGGCATCTTTGACAGATATTGCACCATGCGCGCAATTTGTTGATAGTCTTGGTAGTACTTTAGACAAATGTAGAGAATGGGGAAAACAATGGTGATAGCAGGTTGAAGCATTTCTAAAGTTTTGGGTCATCAGATGTGTGTGTGTATTTCAAGTTTTACTCATGAAAAGCCAAATGTTGGCCTCGTTTGGCAAGTGAGTTTTTTGGATATTTGTCTAAAACTTTATTGTAATTTACTGTAGAAGTTATAGAAATTTTTTTTGAAATATGTAAATTTTTGGATATTTTGAAATGCATAGTTTAAAAACTTTGAGAAGTTTTTTTAGGTTATTATAACTAAAGTTGTTAAAAAATTATAGCAGACAAACTTGGCAAACAACTTGCTTGCCAAACAAGGCCGTTATTTTCAAGTTTACAATAAAATTATGCACTATAATTGAGGTACAATTTTTGTTACCTAAACCCTTGAGAATTTTTGACTATATATTTTTATTTTTATTTTTTTATAATAGGCAATATCTATATTATTCCTACTCTAACAGACACTAAGGGAGGACTCAACTAGGCAATGGGAGGTTAGAAGTAGAGGATCCCATCTTTTGACCAAAGGGGTGTATTATTGCATACTTGGATTTTATTCTACATTATTATTCCTAAACTAACACTTGGAGAGGACTCAACTTAGTCATGGGAGGCTAGAGGTAGAGGATCCCATCTCTTGACTAAAGGGGTGTACTACTGCACACCCTTTTAATTTTACTACAAGTATATAGGTTTGAACCTTGGAGTTGGAGGCAAACTAGCAACTGATG
This sequence comes from Coffea eugenioides, assembly GCF_003713205.1. Classification (NCBI taxonomy): domain Eukaryota; kingdom Viridiplantae; phylum Streptophyta; class Magnoliopsida; order Gentianales; family Rubiaceae; genus Coffea; species Coffea eugenioides. Next base: position 64,173,275 of record NC_040036.1, read on the forward strand.
TTTCACATAATGACCAGATCTCGTATGCCGAGTTGCTTGAGTCTTTGACCATATGCCAAAATGAAAAAACTTCATTTTGGCATCGATTTCTTGGAACCAGTTGGACAGCTTCGAGTGAATATCGTATGCTCATATAAGATTGAGTTTGGGGTCATTTGTGTTGTGAACTTAGGCTCTTTCGACTACTTGATTTTGGAGTTATTTGTCTTTGAAATTTTGGCAGGAGATAAACGCTGCATGTGGTGTAAGTTGTTAATTTTGAGAGTTGGGATAAATTTGTGTATTTGTTCTGCTGTGTGGACTCATTCTGCCTTTGTTTTGGGGCAGGTGTCTTTGGGGCTGTCTAGGTATTTTGATTTGTGGGTGGATATATTTGTGCAAGTTGTACAAGCAGGTGAAGTTATAAATGTGAATGAATTGACAAATTTATACTTTATGTGGTGGAAAATTTTGTTACAACTTAATCACTCTATTTGCTTTAAATGAAGATAATCATTCTCTGGTAACTGCTACTAGTAGAAGAAGGTTATAATGATGGTGAAATTTTCTATTATGCCCTTGCATGCTCACCCAAGTCTTCCAATGTGGTGTCGCATTCACGTGGGATCAGATTAATTTTTTACTTTGATGTGGTTATTTATTCAAACACATTTAGAGCTCCCATTTTTGTAGTTTTGGTTTTGTTTTTGGCTTTTTGTGTATTGTGCATTTTGTCTATTATTGAATTATATACATTACTTGTATAATTGTTACAATTGTTACCGAGACAAATCTACTACTTAAAAAGTGTTTGGTTGAACGGAAAACATTTTCTCAAAAACGTTTTCCTAATTTTTCACTGTTTGGATTCAATTTGATTTGAAAATATTTCTGACGAAAAATAACTTACACCGAAGAAGGAAAATAGCGTCCTTTACTTTCTTAAAATCACGGCCTCTTCTTTTCATAGCTTTCACAGGATTGAAGACCAATGATTGAAAACCCATCGGCAAACCAATTCCTTCTTCACTGGCAGCATCTCCAGTTCCGGCGAAAACCCATTTCCAGAGGTAGGCTACTCTTTCAATTAGGTTATTATCTTTTTAAAAATCAGCTAAATTATCATCTCTCTCTCTCTCTCTCTAATTTTTTTTCCCTTTAAAAGCAGCCACAACGGTTCATCCCCGCTCGGGCAGCGACATCTCATCCCCATTCCTGCAACAGCATTTCCAACAAGGGCAAAGACTCCTCAAATATTTCCAGAGGTATGATGGTCTCTTATTAGTTTTTTTCTCTCCCTTTTCCTTTGAAAAATTGACTAGAATTACTGGTGTAGATTCTTGAAGTTGGATTGGAATGAATTTTTGTGGGTTGCTTTTGTTTTAGTTTGTTCTTACCTGATTAGGGTTACATTTGATTTGATTGATGCTAATGAATTAATTTGGCTGCTGAGTTTTGGGGGTTTTATGATTCTTGACTGACAAATTAATATGCGTAAGCTGCGAGGGATGGACTGTGATGTTGTTCCAGCAGCATTGGCTCAAGATAATTTGGCTGGTTGATTTTTGTATGTCAACTTCACATTCTTTTGGGGTACTTAAGGACACTATCTTAGAGTTTGAAGGTTTACTTGGTATTTGACCTAATTTTCAAGAATATAATGTGTTTCTTGCTGTGTTTGTGAGGAGTTAAGAAGCGAACTTTGTTCTATTTTTCGGATGCCTAGAGGTTCCTTGAAGTATTTAGACTGCAAATTTTCTAGAGCAATGTTGGACAAGGTTTAGAATCTTTGTTTACTTTATTTAGGCACAATCACTTGGACAGAGGAGGTTCAGTGGTGGTGCAAACACTGTAGCACAAACTCCTTTGGTCACCCGGTTAAAAGGCTCGCTTTTTCTATGACAATCTACTTTCTTTGGCAGGCAAGGAACAAGTGTATTTTTCGGCATTTGTAACCTTCAACTGTGGTTGTAAGTTGCTGCTGTAATTAGTATTTAGTGCCATGCAGTTGCTTGTTGCTTCCTAGAGTAAGATTCCATACACTAAAGAAACTGAGAGTTGGCAATATATTGAGGCATTAGATCATAGCTGTTTTCTTTGTGTGTGAGAGAATCTACAGCAAGATATAGAGAACATATTATGAGGCATCGACTGATTAGGCCCTGATTATTAGTTGCATGTGTGTGCAAATAATGGAATTCCATGATTTCAAGTTCCAATTTCATCAACCTGCACTTAAGACCAAATCAAATCCAGACCCTAAACTTAACGTCACCACCAAATCCTCTAAAACGCAAGTCAAATCTTCAATATAGACTTAGACACCTGTCAAAAATATTGAAGTACAAGTTATCAGAAAATTTTGTGTATTTTGAAATATGCAGAAAGAGATTTTTACTTAATTGTCCATCTTCATGCTTTACTTTCTTTTGTTCAAATGGAAAAAGGGTTAACCCAAATTCTTCATTATCCCTAGCCAGGAAGTGAAACTAGACATACTTTCAAGCTTTCTATGTTTGCTTTAATTATTCCTTGGATAGAAATGTCAAATACATCCAATATCAATAATGCCTAGTAAATAATTTATATATGCAGAAGTTTACCTGACCAGGACAGTTGATGTTATCTAGGTAATAGTTCTGGTCAATAATGATGGGGTTTTGGACATTGATCATAGTGGCTTGCTGGAACAAAACATCCTTGACAAGACCTTTGCTTGGCCTACCCCATGATTTAATCCTTGCACCATTATGTGTATTCCTGAATGTAACAGTTTTTACTGTCACATTCTGTACTCCTTCTTCTTCAAAATCATTTATTTTTATGTCGGATGCCCAGTCAAAAATATTGAAGTAAAAGTTATCAGGAAACTGCACAATGATCTTTTTGCACCATGATCATGAGGAATTTCACTAATCTATATTAGTTTCAGAATATACTTTTATGTCTTGAAATGATGGTAATTTATCTGCCACTAACTTGGTGAACCATTTAATGAATCTAGATGCTGAAACAAGGCCTATCGCACTTTTCTTTGCCCCTGCCCCCCTTTTTCTTTCTGTCTTTCTCTCTTTATGTATAAGTGTTCTGATTCTCATAGTTGTAACTTTAATTTACTATCTTTAATTGCCACAGTTCACTTAATTAATGATTATGTGCATGCAATCAATTAATAATTATATTAAATTTTCATAGATGGATCCCAGTAGTGATGATGATGAGAATGCTATCGTAATTGGTGCTGCCACTTCAGTCCTAGCAGCAGGATGCGCAGCTTTTGAAGCCTATAAAACTCCAGTTGTTATACCTAAACCACCTTATGTTAATAGGGAGCGAGTTAGGGAGGATTACATGGATAGCATATTATATGGAAGTAGTTCCTATTGTATAGACCAAATTAGAACGGACCAAAATACATTTTTCCAATTACTAAATGCTATCACAATTAGAGGATTGTTACAGCCTACCATTCATATGTCAGTAAGAGAACAGTTGTTAATGTTTCTGCAATTAGTTGGCTATAATTTGAGGTTTCGAGTGGTTGGGGGGTGTTGGGGGTACTTGTATAGGTCAACTGCAACCATACACCGCTATTTTTCCATTGTACTTGATGCCATATTGAAACTATAGCCAGATTTAATACAATTGCCAAATGGTGCAACTCCACGAGAGATCCGTAATAGTCGAAGATACTACCCCTGGTTTGCTGTAAGTTCTGTTCTTTGTATAAAAATTAATTAACTTAGATAATAGAAACTATTTTATATCTAATTTAAATCATAAAATAGGACTGTGTAGGGGCTATAGATGGGACACATGTTGTTGCAAGTGTACCTCTTGGAATTCAAGAAAGATTTTGAGGTCGAAAGGGTTACCAGACTCAAAATGTGTTAGCTGTTATTTCTTTCGGCCTCAAGTTTTCATACGTGCATTCTGGTTGGGAAAGATCAGTACACGACTCTTGTGTTCTTGAAGATGCTCTTGCAAGATCGGGGGTCTTCAAGTACCCCCAAGACACTTGTCTTAATTTATGTGAGTCATAATTATGCAAAACGCCGTTAGATTAGGCAAAAGTAACTTTTTTTTTTAATTTTAGACAAGTACTATCTTATAGAAAAGAGTGCAATAGGAATTTTACCCTTATTTCCCCCCGCACAAACAGTTATATTTGACCAAAGTCTTGACTCTTTTTTTCGTTGAGGGGTTTATTTGCGTTAATATGTTTTTTTTTTGTCAAAATGATAATATGTTATTAAGGAGCCAAAAGAGTGCAATAGGAATAATTTAGGGACCAGGTGGATAGTTTCCTGTCTCGTGATGTTCCTTCCTCCATATTTTACTTCTTCCTTCTGTTATTGAACCTGGAAACACCATTTTAGAATCTCAATCAATTGGTCGATGTGTTGCAGATTAGGGGATCTTTTTATTTTCTCTCGAAAATTACATCTTCAATTTAGATTTTTATTCAAAAAATTCCAGAATAAGTGACTGAACTGACATGATTTTTTTGAAATCAATTCAGTTTTCTCCTCTTGTGTGTTTAATGGCTTCATTCAAAACCTTTTCAGCCATGAATGATGACTTATTCAATCTGCGATCATAGAGTAGAAGAGCATCCTCATAAATTTGTCCGATTTTGCTGGCAAATTTGCATGTGGGTCTTCTCGTACACTAGCTTTTGAGAAGGTTAGTTTCTGGCTATTAAATTTGCTTTATTTTATTGGTATCTATGGGATTGGGTGTTGGATTCTTGGATTCTCTCTATTTTTTTTCCTATGGGTAATAAACGATGCATAAAATTAAATAACCGATGAATATAGTTCTAGGTGGTTTCTCATTGTTTCTTGCAATCTTTTGTCAAAAAAAAAAGAGGGGATTCTGATTCCTGAATTGACTCAAGGAGACTCCGGTTAGACTCAGGGTGAGTCCGATTCCCACTGATCATCTATTGTGTCTTGTCTGACTTTAGTCAACTCAGACTTGGACGATTTGGTGAAATACTAAAGAACAACAAATCAGATAAAAGAAGCAGTAATTAGTAATTTTTTGGGTTAACTATTTTTGGGCCTTAAAAAAATGAGTACAACATAATCTTTTATTTCAATCATGAACAGGTTAATTTGCTGCAGTGATTTATATGGTAGTGCAGTTCTTTGGAGATGACAAAAAAAATTGGTGATCAAGCTGGCAAAATGTTCGAATATTTTGGGACTTTCTTGAGAAAAGGTATTTTTTCAGTTCTTTCGGTTGGACCTGTTCCTGATCACATTGCATTTATTATGGATGGAAATCGAAGATACGCTAAGAAGAGGAATTTGTTAGATGGTGCTGGCCATAGGTCTGGGTATTTAGCTCTCATGAACATGCTTAAATACTGTTATGAGTTAGGTGTGAAGTATGTTACAAATTACGCCTTCAGCATTGACAATTTTAGAAGACGTCCTGAAGAAGTTCAGTCCACTATGTAGTTGATACTAGAGAAAATTGAAAATTTGATTAAGGAGGAGAGCATGGTCAATCAGAACGGCGTTAGGATTTACTTTCTAGGTAGTCTTAAACTTTTGAGCAAGCCTATAAGGTTGGCCGCAGAGAGGGCCATGGTTGCTACTTCTGGGAATTCAAAATCTGTGCTGTCAATTTGTCTTGCCTACACTTCCTCAGATGAAAATTTGCATGCTGTTCAAGAGTGTTGTGAAGAAAAATGGGATGAAGGGAGTGCATTGGAGTCAAAAGGAGCTGGAAATGGTTTTGTTTTTCTGAAAGGAAACAAGAATGGCAAGATCAAGCCTTCAATCGTAGTCAAGGATTTAGAGAAACATATGTATGCTGCAGTTACACCTGATCCTGATATAATTATATGTACTTTTGGTGAGACTCGATTGAGTAACTTTCTTTTGTGGCAAAGTGCTAACTGTCTTTTATATGCACCCCCTATACTTTGGCCAGAGATTGGTCTTTGGCATTTGGTTTGGGTGGTCTTGGATTTTCAAAGAAATTTCTCTTATTTGAAGGAGAAAACTAAGCTATCATAAGTTAGTTGGTAAGAGTTTTGTTACTATTTTTGTAACTCATTATATGGTTTTGTTGATTGGTCTTTTAACTGATTTCCACTTCCATGAGACAAAAACAAACAGGGGACAGAATTTTGTTTTTGTGTCCCTGTCCTCAATATAGTGATGACACATTTCACAGATGTAGGGGAATATGGCGTTTAGTTCCTAACAGGATCAGATATAGTTCTCCATATATGGTGTTATTAGAATTCTGTTGTATCTTTGTTTTTGCAGCACGGGATCTATTGTACTGTGTACTTCACAAGTAGAAAGGATTTTTTCCACTTTTCAGTTCAGCTTGGTGAATTATTATGAAAACGTAAGAGTCTTTTACCTTTTTTTTCTTATTTTAATTGTGTTTTTTATTGTGACTTGTATATTCTGGATGGGCAATTTTCTATGCATTGTATCTTGAAAATTTTGAAAGTAGATGGATGACACATAAAGTTTCAATTTTAGTTGCATTCTGTTATAATTCGTCTTGATAGCCCTCGAAGATCTGAAAGTGCACATCTTTATTGAATAAGATATCTTTGGAAAATACATAAAATACAAAGCATGCATCAGTAGCATTCATCAAGATATCTTTGTTTTCTGTGCACTTCTGCTATGCCTAATTACAATAGCATGCATCAAGAAGGCAATAGAGCCAGCCTAATTACAATAGCATGCATCAAGAAGGCAATAGAGCCAACGGAACAGCACCTTGACAGCCTGCATACTATGATGGTAGTATGGGGCACTTTATTAGTTACCAAGCAAGAGAGTAACACCCATAGAGCAGTCCATTTATCTTCGGAGGCAGGGAGGAATGGAGCATTTCATGGTCCTCTTAGCTTGCTAAGTACTAATATTTGGTATTCTACATATCTTAAAATAGTTCCTTTTTTCGGCTAAGCTAAGTGAAGGAATGGACTGAGCGGCTCATTTTGACCATACAATCTTTCGCTTTCTTTGCAAGCTTAGAACTTAGGTGTAGAGTTCAGTACGCCCTTGAATCCTAACCCCATAAAATTGTGCATGAGGGTTGCAAGTGTTGCGTGTTTGAATTGTTTGTTAGGAAAAATATAACCAGCTTAGCAGCATTGGTAACTTCTTAATTCAACAAATGCTTTCCACTCCTTTTTTTTTTTGTTTGGAATTCTGTAAATCCTTTCTAGAACTCTCATGAAAAGGCTTGATAAAGATTTATATTTAATAATTTCTGTTTGTATGGGACATGAACATGACTATTCCATAAGACAGTCTAATCATAGCATTTTTTTTTAATTATTGGTTTTCAGTAATTATGTTTAATAATTTCTGTTTCTATGGGACATGAACATAACTATTCCATAAGATAGTCTAATCATAGCATTTTTTTAATTATTGGTTTTCTACTGACCTATTTACACCATATCAGCTTTATTTTTTCAATTATTGACTTTCTACTGACCTATGTACACCATATCAGCTTCACAAAAAATACGAAAGCAAATATTTAAAGTCAGAAAAAAATTCAAGAACCAGAACACTAATCAAGTAATGAAGTAATGAGCGGGACCAATTGAAATTGAGAAGTTCCCGGCCGGGTTTTAAAGATGAATGAGGAGAGAACAAATGCAAAAGTAAGGCTTATCCCAACATGAAATCATCCTCATAATTTAGTCAAAAGGCTTATCCCAACATGAACTCAACCACATAATTTAGTCATCACTCACTTCATAACAACTAATAACCCACATCATAATTTTAGCATTTGATCATGAAAAATACAATATCTAACTAAATCAAAATCAATTACAACTCTAAAGTCAAAAGATGCATAAGATTGAGCCAAGAATCTAATTAATCCAACCCAAGTCATGAACTCAATCTCTCGAAACCAAGTAAACCAAAAATAAAACCAAGCAACTAAATCTTTCCTTGATTAGTTGTTGAGTTTAGCATCCAAACCCTCCTTTATCTTGTTGATTAAAATCACCCCAAAATCACACCTTGATTGGAAGAGAGAGAGAGAGAGAGAGAGAGAGAGAGAGAAGAAGAAGAAGAAGAAGAAGAAGAGGATTCGATCGAAAGGGAGAAAATACGAAAAAATTGGGAAAGTCCCTTGATAGTCAAATCTCACTACGCTAGTATCTTCCAATATTTTATTTAACTATAGTTCAACCCCACAATTTTCCTAAGCTTATCAATTTGACCCTCAAACTTCTACTTCTTTACTTAAGACCCTAAAAAGAAAACATAGATATCACAAAAGCATGAGAGGTTTTAAGTTCAAAGAGTGAGGCCAAAACTATCTTCTATTAGTTTCAATAGAACGTGCGGCAACAACTCGAAACACAGAATAAAATAGAGGCGGGAGATGGACAAAAAAATGCCAGAAATCCGAGTGCCGTAATTATGCGGCTATACCATAGACAAAGGAGAAATTTCCACAATTATGATGAAATCCTAAATCATCCTACAACAAAAATGATTTTGGCTGCATGCTAGAGGAGAGGTGCTTACATTCCGGAAATGAATGTAGATAGAGCATCGACTCTATAGTTTAGAGGTTTCTAGATGTGCTCTTCATTCCTCATGTATCCAGTAGCCCACATTGCTAGGATTATTTTATTGTCTTCTACATTATTCATAACAGCCTAAGTGCAAAATTGTATAGGGGTAGGACCTTGAATTGTAATATGAGGAGAGTTTTCGGCTCCTGAAGATTGATTAATGTCTTAAGTACTATGCAACTTGTGTGTTTGTTTATATAGCTCAATTTTGCCGAATAATATTTCGCTTGTTTCTTAAATATATTTTCCAATCCACTTTTTTATGTCACATACATTATATCATAAAAAGTGTTACAGTATTTATTCTAAATAATATTTCAAATAATACTCTATCCAAGCACTTTAACTCTTGTATCCCACCTTGCATTACTAGCAATATTTCGCGTGCTTTGCACACGATTTTATCATCGTAAAATATAGTACCGTTAGATATTAAATTTTTTCTTAATTTTGATTGTCAATTGCATACTATAATATTTCAATATTTTTATTGTTAACCAATTCTGTTGAATGCATTAAGTCATAATTTGACTCTCTTTTTTTTTGCCTTTAGAGAATTTATATATTTTAATTGTGACAAACAAATATCAATGCAATCATGTTATATGAAAGTTATTGTACACTTTTAATATCATTATAATTAAACTATATAAAGGGTAAAATGTACCATCAATTTTAAAAGGAATAAGAGCAAATGAGTTTGTTTATATTAATTATGTAATTTAAACTCAACTATCATATTAGGGTCAATTTTAAAACTCCCCCTAAAGTATATCTATATTTTCACTTTGCCCCCAACATTATTTTTTTTCACTTCATCCCCTAAACCGTTAATTGACTCCTATTTTGTGTGATGGTAACGTCAAAAGGATATTTATACCCTTAATAGTTAAATGCAGTAATTCTCCTATCTTATTTTACATTTTATCCTCTAACACTATTTTTTCTCAATTTGTTTATTTGTCACTAAAATCTTTAGTCAACTCCAATATTTTATAACATGAGGACAAATAATGTCTAAAAAATTAATATCCCTGGCATAGCATAAAAAAATTATGTGTTTGGATAGGATTGGAATAATATTTTGAAAAAAATATTGTAGCAGTGTTTTTAATGTGATGTATGTAAGATAAAAAGATGGTTAAAAAGATTTTAAAAAATAGTTTGAAAATGTGTTTGTAATGCAATCAAAAAAATTTTGGCACATAAACCACTGTCCAAACATACTATATTTATAGATATGGTCCTAATAAATTTCATCCCACCTCTTTTAGATTGAGAGAAACATCTTACTAATTTCATGTAATAATGGGAAAAATAACAAAATTTGTTATTTTGAAAAATTAATATGTGAAATTATTATCAAAAGTGTAAAAATGCTTGCATATTGTCTGTTTCTCTTTATGAATATGCGTATAGTTTTGCTTTTATTTTAATAGTTAGATATTTTCTTTATGTGGGTGTATACATTTTTTTGTTAGTAATACTTAAAAAATGGAGAAGCATGGTTGATTTGGCTTTCAAAATTTTTGGGATCGTTTTTTAATATAGCATGATTATATGCTATTAAAAATTGTTTGGATTTCAAAAAAAATTTTGTTTCATCATAAGCATGTTTTTCAATCATCTTTTTATTTTTTTAATCACATTTTTATTTTACAAATATCAAATTGCAAAAAGTATTACAATATTTTTTTAAAAAAATTTCAAATAATCTTCAGTCCAAACAAACTCAATCTATAGACCTTTAATAATGTTTTTATTGTTTATTATTTCACTATAATTTTTATTTTCCCCCTTAATATGTAAAATGAGCAGGATATTTTTCCTTTATTTAAAAACCTGTAATTATGGGGATAAAATTTAACAAGACCTATATTCATAAATATACAATAATTTTTATTATTATGTTAGGGATACTGATTTTTTAAATATTATCTGTCTTGAGTGGTTGTAGGGACAAACAAACAAATTAAAAGAAAAATGATATTAGACGGTAAAATGCAAAACACGCTGAACCTTAAAGGGATTTATTGGAATTAATCCTTTGGGGTATAAATGTCTTTTTGACATTTTCATTACACAAGGTTGGAGTTGACTAACGATTTACGGGATACAGTGAAAAAATAACGTTAGGGGATACAGTGCCAAATTAGTTAAACTTTAAGGGGAGTTTTTGTGATTAACCCATTTCTCTCTTCATCCTACTCCCGACAAACTCACTCCAGCTAAAGTTTGAATTGGAAACGTCAAACTTGAACCCTTAAAAAGAAAAGTAGATTTGACTAAAATACTAAATAGTTTAACGCACTTGTTTCCATGTTCTTCTATTATTATTTTCATGCAATATTAGTTTTATAAATGATTTAATGAAATGGCTCAATGCGAAATCAAATGCATGTTTCTTAATTTGAATAGATATAAATTCTCTACATATGACTCTTTATAAATTTTAAGTGTTTTTTCTTCTTTTTTTTTTGTTTTAGGTCAATTCAAGACATCATAGAGAATTCCATGACTAAGTATTAATCGATAGAGAATTCAAGACCTAGTTTGTGTTTGTTTGGATGTAAAGTGTTTTCCTGAAAATGTTTTCCAAGAGTACCTTTTTTTCTTTTTCTTTTTTTTTTTTGTTTTGGGTCAATTCAAGATATCATAGAGAATTCCATGAGTATTTATTGATAGAGAATTCAATACCTAGTATGTGTTTGTTTGGATGTAAAATGTTTTCCTGAAAATGTTTTCCAAATTTTCCCGTGCTTGGTTATCATTTATCTTGGAAAAAGATTAACGTGGAGAAAATATTTTGCTTCATTTGGTGGAAAAAAACTTCCCCTTTTGACTTACTGAAGTTATTTTCCTTCATTGAAATGCATGACTCTTGCACTTTACAATACAGCTTGCTATGCCAACATTCTAGCAGAAACAAAGAAAGACTTCGCGGCTAAATATACAGAGAGTGAGCGATGGTGATTGGAGAGACTAAGAAATCACCAACAATATCATCATTTTCACGTAATACTGGTTCAAAATTCTTTTTCCAAATCATAATAACTAGGGGATTAATTTCATTCCTTATAAAATCAGGAGGGGGTTGGCTAATTTCATAAATGGAATTTCTCTTCATAACAAATTTAATTTATTTTGATGTTCAATTTTCTTCTATATTTCTATTTATATGTATAAAAAATATGTATTGTTATATATTCAGCTAACCTATTACGGCACCCAAGCTTAAGGATAGCAACAAGGGCACTTCGCCCCGTCCCTCGCATGCAAAATATATATATATATATATACACACACACATATAAGTAAAGCTACAAATATATGTATAATACATATATATACACAATAAAATAATTTAGTTATAATCCAATTTTTTATATTTAATAAAATAATTGATAACATAATTGTGAACATACGATTGTGACTCGGTCCTATTATATTTTAGTCGGATGTTTTAATGTCATTTTCATAATATTGACATGTTGCTAATATTCTTAGTTGTTATTATTTGCAACCCATTAAATGATCTAAAGTAAAGCATTTGAACATATCTTTATTTAATATTTGAAATAGAATAAATAACAAAATTGTTCCGTAAAAAAGTAAATTGTTAAACGTTGTAAATTGATTTCTTCCCCTATAGAGGACCACGGGGAAACGGGACAGGGGCGGGTTGGCGGGCGGGGCCTCTCCATTGCCATCGTTACCCACTATAACTAAAATTCGGTGCTACTCTTTTTGCCCCCTATTAAATTTTAATAGGTTTTATTCCTCTCCCACTCCTCTCTTAATCTAATTCTAACCTAGCTTCCTCTTTTTCTAGTGATTAGAATGGGTTAAAATTTTCCCTTTCAATTGCAAAATTTAGCCATCCTTTACTCTGAACCATACTTCATCATCTCAATTCCCTCTCTTCGTTACAAAGGATCAAATTTTTGTGGAGAATTTTCTTGTCCTCTTTGTATTTCTCTCAACCCTCACTTACAGAATATTTAATCAGGTTCGACGGTCTCACTATTAGTCCTTTCCCACCCATCCCTATTATGTAAGTGCATGTTAAGATTAATTGGCATCCTCATGTTTCAGATTTTTATTTTCTTTGTTTTTAATTTCTATTGTGTTCCTCTCAAATAAAACTGATTATTAGTAAATTAAATTTGATTCTGAGATGAGGAAAAAAGGGGGCTAAGGTTACTTACTTGCTAGGTATTCCATTTGCAAGTTTCTTGAGAATTTTTTGGTTCACATGTATGTTAAATATGTGCTGATTCTACAACACTTTCTCATTTGGTAATTTGCTATATGCTAATAAAAACAAGTGTGGCTAGTGGATTTGCCTAGAAACATAGTAGTTATTTGGTTTTTAGCTATTGTTGATACCAATACTGATATCTTTGTTTAAGATTGAAGAATTGGTGTTAGTTCTATTCGTTTACACAATATAAAGAAATGGGTCAACAAAAAGTCTATTCATGTATGCAATCCTTATACATTTTCAAAGGAACCAGGTTTCTTGCTAATGATGTCTTTAAGTGTGTCTGGTGGATTTACCAAGAAGCTTAGTAGTTGATTTGGTTTTTAGCAATTACCAATATTGATATCTTTGTTTAAGATTAAAGAATTATTATTAGTTCAATTTGTTTACACAACATGAGAAATGGGTCTATGAAAAGTCTATTTAAATATAGAATCCTTATGCATTTTCAGTGGAAGGTTCCTACTTAGTTCTTGAACATATTTGGAATGGTAATAAAATGATATTATGTAATTTTGTTAGATTATGAGCTTCTTGATTGGTTATTACTTATGTCAAGTCTACATCTAAACATATAATAATTTATGAAAACCTTAGAATTCAAATTCATCTAAAAACCCCAAATCTTAAAATTTTATGGTCCTATGGTCTTGTGGTCAGTGTAAAGCTTAATTAGAACCTGTAGTCTTTTATTGATGCCACAAAAGCACTTGATTTCCACCCTTTGGAAAATGTGGAAGTAGCTACTTGTTGAGGTGTCAACATGGTTTCTGACTTGTTAACATTTGCATTATTGGTATTGAACTTGATATAGAATGCTCTGCTGTAGGATTCTAATGCAAAGTGCATCTTACATACATAGCATATATCAATGGTGTTTTAAGTTTAAAACAGAAAAGAAAGGTGAGCAGATAAAGAATTAGTAGAACTCGAAAAGTTAGTAGCAAGAAGAATTAAGTTAAGAGTTGCTCTATAACTAAAGCAAGGATATGATAATTAGTATATGTTCTCATTTGTTATGGATAACTACATACATGATGATTGTTAAAATGCCACTTGCTGTACTTGTGTAATTTCTTTTTTGCTTCTTCTTTAATGTACACCCGTTATACCTCAAGATGATAATTCAATATTTTTTGGAGATTGAAACTAGTGGTACTGGAAATTGCCTATAAATGCTTATTTTTTATGAAACTCTTCCATTTAGTTATTGATCTATAATATGATTTTGTGCATTTTCTTTTCAATCAATGAGATTAGAATGTAAAGCTTCTTGGTAATATTGGAAAGAGCTCAAATTTTCAGTTCGGTTAGTACTCCATACAAACTTAGCTATTCTTTATTGTCTAAGAATGATTAGTCACATTGATATCTATGACTATTACATCATATGCCGACATGTTTGTGATGCAAGTATACAATAGTTTTCTAATATGTTACAAAATTTTCATTTTTTCTGAAACTTGTTGGAGTATAATAAGAGTTGGACAAATTTTTCAAGAAAAAGTGAAAAGCACAATACAGGACTTATTATATTCATAAATTCTGTAGTGGATGCAACTCAAAATTGGCATTTATCATTCATTTACTTCATTTAAAATGTCTTGGTAAATTGAGTAATAAAATTTTTGGTATACTCTTGGATTTGTTGAAGGAAACATTTCCCAAAGCCGTGAGTAATTTATCGTCATCTTATTATGTAGCTGATAAGTTGATCAATTAGTTTGGTTTCGAGCATGAAAAGTATGATACTTGTGCAAATGATTGCACTCTTTATTAGGGTTGCGATAAAGAAAGAATTAATGTGAAGCATGCAATAGAATTTTTTGTGAAGCATGCAAAGAGCTTAGGTTGGCTGTCTCGAAAAATGATCCAACTGGTGAGAAAAGAAAATTTTCTCGTAAAGTATTGTGGCATTTTCCCCTTGAAGCTAGGTCACAGAGACTTCTGATGTCCTCTAAAACTACATCTCACATGAGATGGCAGAAAGAACAATGTACAAAAGATGGTTATATTATACACACATCATGTGACGCCCCCACTTCTCCCAAGGGCGAACCCAAGGGTATCAACAGAACGCCTGCCTAACTCTCGCCAGGACTCACTACAAAACTCAAGCATAAATATAATCGATCATTCTTAAAAGTTCAAATGGAGTATATTATATCCACCAATCCAACATACCAAAGTACAAGTCCAATACTTCATCTAAATTTTCATAATAATAATAACTTAAGTACAATCCTTATGTTTGCAATTCAAATCGTTCTTACAAAAGTATAATCCCCAAAATATCATGAGGTTTACATTCACTTCAACCACAAGTACATCATACCATAAAGTTCAAAAATCTTTCAAAATAACCATTACATTCCACAGAGAAAATCAATCACAACCCAGATAAAGGATAATCCACGGTACTCGAAAGCCTTGTGCTTGAGTAACTATCATTCTCGAGCCCTGCCTAAAACTAAAATATTTTTGGGGTGAGCTAAAGCTCAATGAGGTTTCAAAAGGGAAAATCAAGTATTTATAAATCAGTGCGTAATTGCTATTTTAAAATCACATGGACAAATAGGACTTTTGCTAGCAACTTTACTATGAGTACAGCTCATAAATCATTTAAAATTACTAATGTATATTTGGAATGAATGACCATGTAAATGTATTTTCATGAATTTTTATAGTCAAACAAATAGCGGCTCGTCCGACTAGAAGAACATTACAAGGATTGCTTCGTCTCAGAGCTTAATGTTCATGAGGAGTCTTACCCGACAAATGTCAACTAGGAGAGCAATAACAGTAGCAATAGTAAAGCAAACACAAAAGGATACAGTACTCGGTCCACTTCCCGTCCTTATAACTCCCATCGGTAGTTCCTTTGGTTGACTGGCCATCACCTTATCCCTCCAGCGGTAATACTCAAGTATACCAAAATACAGTGCCCAGGGTTATCAACCTATCCGACCGAGTCCGCTTCTGGCTCGAATAGGTGATAACGAAGGGGGGAAGTCCTTGTTCTGCCGATGTGATAAAGTACACATGGCCTACAGCATACACAAGTAACACATAAACAATGAAATATTGAATAGTTAAGTGATACAGCAACAGTTAGGTCGAGTGCGATAAAGTACACACTCGCCTAGGAATAATTATTTATCATTCAAGTGAACAAGATTCATCAAGTATTTGACCACTTAGGCATGTAAGAAGAACTTATCAAGTCACATCACGTATATATATATATATATATGCAATTATACAAACAGTGGTTATAAAAGTTCGAGAAGCAATTTTTTTTTTGTGCAAAACAGTTTGGAATCCCTCACCGTAATCCGGAGCAAAGCAAGAGCAACAGCAGGAAATTAAAAGAGCTTCTCGGTGTCCTCTAGATCACCTGAGATTAATCACAATCACGAATTACCTAGATGTTCGATCAAGGTGAATAAAAGAAAACCTCTTAGATACACACACTCAAGAGCCTCAAGCTCAAACAAATCGAAATAGGAAGTTTTCACTTAATCATTGGAATAATAACTAAAAGGAATTTAAAGTCCCATTTTCGAGTTAAATCGTGGCAAGGACTATCAATTCCAAAAGAAGAGTAAAATGCTTAAATTTGGCACGAAAATCGAGAAAGGAGAAAAATGTGTTCGTACTAGAAAATCTTCAATAAAAGCCCAAGTGTAAGAATATAAGTGAAAAATCATGTTTTCTAAACTTACGAAGCCAAAGTCTTCTTACAATCACCCTTTTTTTTATAATAAATATGGAAGTTAAAGTTCTAACTTTCAAATTGGAAATTTAGTGAAATTCCTCAAGGATTTCTCTAGTTAAAATGCTCAAGGCCAAATTTTCAAGTGTTTCGGTTTATCGAAACCAACATTCAAAATAAAGTTCCAAATTATAAGTGAGAACCTTTTCACCATAAAAATAAATTTGGAATATCCCAAGAGTCTCAAAAGCGTTACCTAAGCTCTTAAAAGAGCAAGTAGGTTCAAATCGGAAAAATTTCAGTTTTACGCGTGGAAATTTGAAAAATCAGTCCGGAAGTCCAGAAAGTCCAAAAATGGAAAACTTGATACTGTTGGAAACCTCTTTGAAATTACTAAAAGTTCTTAGAAGACACTTTTCCATGATTCCAAACCGAAGGTATTCAAAAATTGGCTCAAATTTACTGTTTTGGGCACTCAAGACAGGTTTAAGTTGATTTTTGGCCAACTTTGAAAATTCGGCAAAATTCACTTGATTTGAACTAACCTCTAAAATTTGGAACTCTATCAGAGTTGCAATCCAGGTTTAACACAAAATAAACGGAACAAGAATCAGAGTTTTGAGCACCAAGATATGATAGCTCAAAGTTGCCAAAAGTTTCTTGTTAAACAAGGGTTTTCAAAACTTAAATCATGAAATTTGGAAGTTCAGTTGAGCATTGAAACGGCTTCGGAATAGTACCAAATTTGGTATGATTATAGTACCATATAAGGTCTATTCATCTACCAAATTTCATGGAGAAATAAGTACAGGAAGTCACTTAACTAAATCACTCAATTTCCCAAGATTTCAAGGCAAAGCTGCCTTGTGCATGGAAATTTCCTTTTCTAAACTTTTGACCAAGGAAAATGCCTAAAACATGTCCCATTTATGATGATCAAATCTAGTAAGGGTTCAAGGCATATTTGATAGGTGATTTACACCAAAAATTTCGAGTACAAGTCCCCAAACCAAGATTTGTTAAGGATTAATCCAAAATGAAGAATTCCATCACTAAGTCAGTCCCAAACTTTGGCCGTAACTCATTCAATTCAACTCAGAATTGAGCGTGGTTAGTGGCGTTGGAAAATAATTTCATAAAGCTAAAATTTTTCAGAAGAAACTATTTTCAAAATCCATCCACAACTAGCTCACATTGGAGCATCAAATTGTAGTTCATGTTCTGCCCTCTGGTAAACCAATGAAACAGGACAGCAAATTTCAAACGAATGGTTTGGCTCACCCATGTGGAACCAGAATGTGAATTTTATACCAATGGAAAACTGGGAATGTCTAGTTTCCAGTTCCAGAAACGGCACTCGATTTCGACATCGGAGTAAAGAGATATAGCCGATACAAAATGACTGCCTGGGCAATCCGGGAAAATTTTCCAGTTTTACTAAACTTTGGAAATCAACACATTTGACCAACCAAATCATGTTATTTTTCAATGAAACTTTTTACACAATCCCAAAAACATATATACATCATAAATAAGCCATTAAAACCATGAAAAATCACCCTAAAGGTCACGGACAACTTAAGGGCAGAATCGGAAATTTTTCATCTTCACTTCCCTTTGAGTTTCTACCAACTATACGACATTAATCCACTAGTTTAAGCAATAAACCAACATTAATACCATTAAAACATCACAAATCAGTTCATCCATCCAAGGTGGGAGTTCATAGAGCCCACTCAACAATTTTTCCATCATAAACAAGCTACCCACATGCATGTAAGAGCTTAAATGTGCACTAGAACTTCCATAAATCAAGATTTAGGTAGTTGATCGTTAATTACCTTTGATGATGACTTAAGCAGAAATTTTTGGCCTCTAAAAGCTGAGAAAAACTGTGAGAATCAAGCCTCTTTCCTAGCTTAGGTTGTTCACCAAGTGATTAGCAAGTTGCGTGTAAAATTTGAGGTGATTTGGTGGAGGATTAGTGAAGATTTGATGAAGGAAAATGAAGAGCTCTTGGTTGTTTTTGCCTTGGAGTTGCACATTGGAAATGGAGCTATGAGACGTCAATTGAGGTAAAGGTGTGGAGGGTTTTAATCTAGTGTGATGCTCTCATGAGAGCTTAAGAATGTGTGGCCCAAAATGCTCCAAAAGTCAACTAATGTACGCGCGCTTCGTGCTCGATTCCTCTTGGGTTTATTTCACTAGTACACTAAACCTCTAATACACTTTCACTCATACTATTATTATTCACTCTTAATGGTCTAAAAATAATGATTTAAAATCTCTCAATTAATCTCACGCGTAAAAACGCGTATTACCGATTGTGCGCGATAAAGTGGAATCTCTAAGAAATTCTTATAACGATAGTATCACTAACTAATACTTGAGCACTTAAACATTAAAATACCTATTTTAAGACTAATGTACAAGTCTCCAATTTTTTTAAGGTTATTGTACTCTCAGTTCGGCTACAGTTTCCAAACGCGTACTCACTATTCTCACTTAACGAGCTCTCGGGAAATAAATTTTGAAATCAAGTCATTTTAAAAATACACTTGAGCCATAATTCCATGTAATTGAAGTAATAAAAGTCAAAATAAAATATTCGGGATAAATGGCAAAAATAAATAATTAAATGAGCTAGAAATAGGCGTTTAAAATAAGAAAATTTGCGAGTCCTTACACATCAGATTATCTTGCTTGGCAAACTTTTGACCATCAACATCCAGAATTTGCTAAAGATTGTCGAAATGTTAAATTGGGGTTAGCATCAGATGAATTTAATCAATTTAGAAATATGAATCCTTCACACAGTACTAGGCCCGTGGTCTTGATGCCTTGCGAATTTACCTCCTTGGATGCACATGAAACAACCATATTTCATGTTTTCATTGTTGATACTTGGACCGTAATCTCCTGAAAATAACATTGATATTTATCTACAACTTCTGATTGAAGAGTGATTGAGTTGTGGGATGTAGGTCTTCAAACTTATGATGCATCAAAAAATAGAATTTTCAATTGTATGCGGCATTGAGGCGGACAAATAGTAATTTTCTAGGATATGCAATGTTGTCAAGGTAGAGTACTAAAGGTGAATAAGCATGCCCTGTTTGTCACAAGTTACTCATGCACGGCAGCTAAGCCATGGTCTCAAACATTGCTACTTGGGCATCGTAGATTTTTAGATGGTAAACATAAGTTTAGGAAGGATAGCAATTCTTTTAATGCTTTAGCTTTTTCCTTATCCTTTTCCTTTTGCTTTTCAATGTATTTGCTAAATACATCTTCTGTTTTGCAATTGATCAAGGGTATGTTTGTCATAGCTATGGTTGTTGATTCCAGTTTAGGCAAATCTTTTTTTTTACCTATATATTCTTTAAAGCTTCTAAATTTTGCTTTCTTCATATTTTCAATTGATTTATGTGATAAGTTTTATTTTTTTTTCATTTAAAAGGTTAAAGGGTCCAATTTCATGGGTAAAAGTAGCTAATTGATACAATTTGACTTGCTATATTTGTCAAATAGATTGAATTCATCTTCCAAAACCAAGTTTTATTGTGAAACTTTTGGACCAGGTATGTACTAATATATGGCTCGTAACCTCACGAATTATTTCATTTTCTCTGGCATTGATACTCTTGCCTGATGGAATGGGAGATAAACAAATCACTCTAATGTGTTTTTTGTGCTAACATCCTTAAGAATTATGCTGTTTTATCATGTTTTGTTTTTTTTTTCTTTCTAATGTTTGCATATATGTTCTTTCAATTTATTTGTTATATTCTTCTTCTTCTTCTTCTTTTGTTTTTCCCCGCAATCTATCTTGCTGGAATCTTGGGTTTTGACAAACTTTGCTTAGCCACGTTTATTGTTCAGGTGATAGAAAAAGTTATCGGAACTAAACCTTTGAACCATGAAGGAAAATTAAGAAAGTCTTGGGTTTTACACAATAGTAGAGGCTCTCTGCTCAAGCCCAAAGGGTTTCTAGAAGTTATTAAGGTTTAAAACAAGGTAACTCCTATTTCTTTTGGAGCAGAAAAAAAATGGAAATATTACCATGATGCTTGTTTCATTATAAGCTTTTGACTACTGAAGCAATACCAAGTATATAGGTAAACTTCAACTCTGTCCATCCCTGTTGCAACATTTACTTGGACAGTTGGCAAGCAACCTGGTAAAAGTTGAATTTCAAGGGATGGACAATATTGAGCATCAGCAGTTAAGTACACAAAATGCCCACGACCAAGATAAATGGATGTATGTGAACAGAATGATGTTTTGTGAGAAAATCATATAATTTTCATATCTATCAAAAAAAGCTTCACTTCATACCTCGCTGCATTTGTTCTTATGGATGCTTTATTTGATTTTGACCAGCTCTTACTATTACATCCGTATACTTACAACCAAAACCAAAAGGGAGACCCTAAGAAGGGTCCTAATACAAACCACCAGAATAAAAACAAACATCCTAAAAGTTCAACTATTACAAGCCAATCCACTAAACTAGTGTATGAGCCCCAAACGTACCCGCGTCGGCCCCTGCTAAGGAAAACAAACGGAATGGGGTAAGCTAAAAGCTTAGTAAGTAAACAGGGGCAAAAGTGTAAATTTCACGTAGCAACATTTACACAGTAAGAGTAAAGCAAAAGCAGAAAAGTAACATCACATAATAAGGATACGGGTGGCTCCAAAGCCAATTCATTTGCCATGCTTGATCTCCTGTCGACACTCCGTCGACCATAAATAAGGTCCGTAGAACTTCACTTGTACACCCACCGACACCTTATCACCCTCACTGGCCAGTCACCTCACAAACTTGCCCAGGCGAACGAAATCACAAACTTGAGCTTTAATCATAAGCTCGGGTCACAAACTTGGTGACCTCAAACCAAGTTGGACTGACTTCGACCAAGCCCTAACCGGCTCGAATAGTCCATCTAGGTATTGAGTTCAACCGCAAACTCACAAAATTCACAAAATTATTCAAAAGTCACCCCGAGCCACAAGCTCAAGGGTTTTTGTTCCAAAATTTCTCACATACATATGTCATGTACAAATTGGTGCGTAAATTAGGGTCTAGATCGAGTGCGATAAAGTACACCCTCGCCTAGGTACCCTTTTACACATAACGAAACACATAAACAACTAACACATAAGAGCGGCCTGAATACTTACTCAAAATACCAAAAGTAGTATAAAGGCGGAATTCACTTTGTGTGTTGGCTAGTAGTGGGCCCCACCGGCACCGCCTAGCTCACCACTGTCTGAAATCGAAGATTATGTCACAATATATCACAAACGGCAACTAACGTACTTGAAATAAGCCAAACGGCAAAATTGGCACGCGCAAGTGCGGAAACGGCAAAACGGCCGCACACGTCCGCGCAGAACGGCAAACGGAAATGGCCAAGTCGGCCATCTCAAACCGTTTTGGTCAAAATTTAGGCTAGGAATATCGGATCAAGGTACATGAGGTACCGTTACGAAGCTAAGAGGAAGGGCTACAATGTTCATGAAGACATCGCAACCCATTGCGTGAAACAGTTCCAGCTGTTTCATTGCGAGTTACCAAACAGGCCCTGTTTGCAAGGCCGTAACTCACGGCTCAGAAATCGAAATTAAGAAATTCCAAAGGCATTAGAAAGCTGAGACATAAGGCTACAACTTTCATGTTTTGGCCAAGACCTGAATCTATTCAGAACAAAACAAAATTCGAGTGCCAAAGTACCCGTCAGAACTGTCCAAATACAAGGCAGTTCTGACGAGCGATATTGTTTTGATCATAACCGGAGCTACGGAACTCGGTTTTTGACGTACTTTATACCGTTTCGAAGATGAGATCAAGATCTAAACTTCTTATGAAGGAGTTGGCACCCAGATCGAACTCTATAAAAATCGAAAAGTCATGGGCAGAAACAAAATCAGAAAACGCGTAGAACCAGAGGGTCAAAACAGGCTTGAGCATTTCGTCGATAACTCAGGCTACGCTAATCCGATTGACCTGAAATTTTGCAGGCATACTCAGGACTCAATGGGCTACGACTTTCATGTTTTACGAAACTTCTGAATTAGCACGGAACATTAAGAAAAATGGAGCTCAAGTTCAGGTTCTGGGTTGCCCTGTTTACCCATTTTGCCGGTTTCAAATGTCGCAAACATATGGTTCGTTTTCATGGTTCTTATGCAGGTTTTTCAACCACTTTTGTACCAAATAAACACACATATACTAACATCTAAATGGCCTACAAATGGTCCGAAATTCCCCTCCCAAGTCAATACCAAATTTAACAATCATCAACCACAATCCCTAACCAAATTTCATTTGCACCAATGAACTTAATCCAACCTCACACTAACCAAACTCTATCTCACTAACCATAAGCTAAGCTAAATTAGCCTAATGGAGTTTAGGGTTTCTTAACCCAAATCAGCTTTTTGCAAGTAACCAACCAAATCAAGTGAGGCAATTCATCAAACATAACCACTACAAGTCCATTTCTCAACTAAAACAAGTAAGGAAAGCATTAGCAAGAAACCCAAATTCTTTCCTCTTCTTGGCCGAATTTTCAGCAACCAAATAACACTAAAATTAACCAAAGTACTCCATAAAAACATGTGATAGGCATAAGAGGTACCACAATCAAGCACAACTAGGGTCCTATGCCAATTAACCACTAGTTCATCAAACAATAATCAACTTAAGTCTTCAAATAGACTTTCTTACCTTTGATTCAAGCTTTGTAGATGATCACCCACAACAATCAAGTGCTCAAGTTGTTTCTCCAAGATCCAAACTCAAGATTGAAGAGCAAAAATGATGCACCAAAGCAAGCTTTCCTTTTCTTTTTTTCTTTCTCTTCTCACGGCTCTCACTCTCTCTCTCGGCTCTTCCTTTCTTTTTTTTTTAGTTTTGTTTTCTCTTGTTTCTTATAAGTTGTAAGACAACATATAGTCAAAGCTTTGGGAGATATTTCTTATAGCTAACCAATCACAAAAATGCTTTATTTGTTGTTTTCACCCTTGCACTTCAACTTTCTCTTTCATATACATTTTCCCTCAAACATTTGATAACCTTTCAATTTACTCCATAAGTCATAACTTATTCTAATCTAAAACATATAATCACGCTTAATTATTTCACTAATCACTTTCTCATCTTAGTCACTTACACTTAAGCATACTTTATCCCACATAAAAGTAGTTAAACAATAACCTTTTTGTCAAGGGCAAAATTAGGGTTAAACCCACTTAAAACTTCTAATAAATCATAACATTAGGGATTTGCTCACTTAGGGTTTCTATACAAAATGGATTAAATCCTATACCTTCCCACACTAGTGGGTCCCACATCCGATATACGTTCTTATTTTCTCAAAAACTAACTAATACTAGAAAAATCATCTAAGAACTATATTTACTCATAAAACTTATCTGGGAAACTTTTCTAATAAAGAAAATGTAGAAAATGCGGGTTTTCAATCTTAACCGGAAATTAGGGTTTTCTTCTTAGCCCTAACCCTAATATCAACTTACGAACGGTCTGGGTCCTCACAATCTCCCCCACTTAGCACAATTTCGTCCTCGAAATTAATTCGTTGGCCAAAACGTACCTTCAAAGTCCACCGAAGGATTTGTCATCTCAGGTTGACCCATCGCATAGAATCCAATATGCCTAATGCCTATCGCGTATGTCCCACAATTGCCCAAGTCCTCTAACCTAGGCGCTCTGATACCAACTGTGACGACCCCACTTCTCCCAAGGGCGAACCCAAGGGTATCGGCGGGCCGCCTGCCTAGCTCGCGCCAGGACTCGAAACATAAAACAATGAAAGCCAGAAAATCCAAAAGAGTACTATTTACAATCCCAAAAGAGTTATAATTACATTCTCCAAAAGTACCTGCTCTTACTATTACATCCGTATACTTACAACCAAAACCAAAAGGGAGACCCTAAGAAGGGTCCTAATACAAACCACCAGAATAAAAACAAACATCCTAAAAGTTCAACTATTACAAGCCAATCCACTAAACTAGTGTATGAGCCCCAAACGTACCCGCGTCGGCCCCTGCTAAGGAAAACAAACGGAATGGGGTAAGCTAAAAGCTTAGTAAGTAAACAGGGGCAAAAGCGTAAATTTCACGTAGCAACATTTACACAGTAAGAGTAAAGCAAAAGCAGAAAAGTAACATCACATAATAAGGATACGGGTGGCTCCAAAGCCAATTCATTTGCCATGCTTGATCTCCTGTCGACACTCCGTCGACCATAAATAAGGTCCGTAGAACTTCACTTGTACACCCACCGACACCTTATCACCCTCACTGGCCAGTCACCTCACAAACTTGACCAGGCGAACGAAATCACAAACTTGAGCTTTAATCATAAGCTCGGGTCACAAACTTGGTGACCTCAAACCAAGTTGGACTGACTTCGACCAAGCCCTAACCGGCTCGAATAGTCCATCTAGGTATTGAGTTCAACCGCAAACTCACAAAATTCACAAAATTATTCAAAAGTCACCCCGAGCCACAAGCTCAAGGGTTTTTGTTCCAAAATTTCTCACATACATATGTCATGTACAAATTGGTGCGTAAATTAGGGTCTAGATCGAGTGCGATAAAGTACACCCTCGCCTAGGTACCCTTTTTACACATAACGAAACACATAAACAACTAACACATAAGAGCGGCCTGAATACTTACTCAAAATACCAAAAGTAGTATAAAGGCGGAATTCACTTTGTGTGTTGGCTAGTAGTGGGCCCCACCGGCACCGCCTAGCTCACCACTGTCTGAAATCGAAGATTATGTCACAATATATCACAAACGGCAACTAACGTACTTGAAATAAGCCAAACGGCAAAATTGGCACGCGCAAGTGCGGAAACGGCAAAACGGCCGCACACGTCCGCGCAGAACGGCAAACGGAAATGGCCAAGTCGGCCATCTCAAACCGTTTTGGTCAAAATTTAGGCTAGGAATATCGGATCAAGGTACATGAGGTACCGTTACGAAGCTAAGAGGAAGGGCTACAATGTTCATGAAGACATCGCAACCCAGATCTCAAAGGGTATAGGTGAAAATTGCGTGAAACAGTTCCAGCTGTTTCATTGCGAGTTACCAAACAGGCCCTGTTTGCAAGGCCGTAACTCACGGCTCAGAAATCGAAATTAAGAAATTCCAAAGGCATTAGAAAGCTGAGACATAAGGGTAAAACTTTCATGTTTTGGCCAAGACCTGAATCTATTCAGAACAAAACAAAATTCGAGTGCCAAAGTACCCGTCAGAACTGTCCAAATACAAGGCAGTTCTGACGAGCGATATTGTTTTGATCATAACCGGAGCTACGGAACTCGGTTTTTGACGTACTTTATACCGTTTCGAAGATGAGATCAAGATCTAAACTTCTTATGAAGGAGTTGGCACCCAGATCGAACTCTATAAAAATCGAAAAGTCATGGGCAGAAACAAAATCAGAAAACGCGTAGAACCAGAGGGTCAAAACAGGCTTGAGCATTTCGTCGATAACTCAGGCTACGCTAATCCGATTGACCTGAAATTTTGCAGGCATACTCAGGACTCAATGGGCTACGACTTTCATGTTTTACGAAACTTCTGAATCAGCACGGAACATTAAGAAAAATGGAGCTCAAGTTCAGGTTCTGGGTTGCCCTGTTTACCCATTTTGCCGGTTTCAAATGTCGCAAACATATGGTTCGTTTTCATGGTTCTTATGCAGGTTTTTCAACCAATTTTGTACCAAATAAACACACATATACTAACATCTAAATGGCCTACAAATGGTCCGAAATTCCCCTCCCAAGTCAATACCAAATTTAACAATCATCAACCACAATCCCTAACCAAATTTCATTTGCACCAATGAACTTAATCCAACCTCACACTAACCAAACTCTATCTCACTAACCATAAGCTAAGCTAAATTAGCCTAATGGAGTTTAGGGTTTCTTAACCCAAATCAGCTTTTTGCAAGTAACCAACCAAATCAAGTGAGGCAATTCATCAAACATAACCACTACAAGTCCATTTCTCAACTAAAACAAGTAAGGAAAGCATTAGCAAGAAACCCAAATTCTTTCCTTTTCTTGGCCGAATTTTCAGCAACCAAATAACACTAAAATTAACCAAAGTACTCCATAAAAACATGTGATAGGCATAAGAGGTACCACAATCAAGCACAACTAGGGTCCTATGCCAAAATAACCACTAGTTCATCAAACAATAATCAACTTAAGTCTTCAAATAGACTTTCTTACCTTTGATTCAAGCTTTGTAGATGATCACCCACAACAATCAAGTGCTCAAGTTGTTTCTCCAAGGTCCAAACTCAAGATTGAAGAACAAAAATGATGCACCAAAGCAAGCTTTCTTTTTTTCTTCTCTTCTCACGGCTCTCACTCTCTCTCTCGGCTCTTCCTTTTCTTTTTTTTTTAGTTTTGTTTTCTCTTGTTTCTTATAAGTTGTAAGACAACATATAGTCAAAGCTTTGGGAGATATTTCTTATAGCTAACCAATCACAAAAATGCTTTATTTGTTGTTTTCACCCTTGCACTTCAACTTTCTCTTTCATATACATTTTCCCTCAAACATTTGATAACCTTTCAATTTACTCCATAAGTCATAACTTATTCTAATCTAAAACATATAATCACGCTTAATTATTTCACTAATCACTTTCTCATCTTAGTCACTTACACTTAAGCATACTTTATCCCACATAAAAGTAGTTAAACAATAACCTTTTTGTCAAGGGCAAAATTAGGGTTAAACCCACTTAAAACTTCTAATAAATCATAACATTAGGGATTTGCTCACTTAGGGTTTCTATACAAAATGGATTAAATCCTATACCTTCCCACACTAGTGGGTCCCACATCCGATATACGTTCTTATTTTCTCAAAAACTAACTAATACTAGAAAAATCATCTAAGAACTATATTTACTCATAAAACTTATCTGGGAAACTTTTCTAATAAAGAAAATGTAGAAAATGCGGGTTTTCAATCTTAACCGGAAATTAGGGTTTTCTTCTTAGCCCTAACCCTAATATCAACTTACGAACGGTCTGGGTCCTCACAATCTCCCCCACTTAGCACAATTTCGTCCTCGAAATTAATTCGTTGGCCAAAACGTACCTTCAAAGTCCACCGAAGGATTTGTCATCTCAGGTTGACCCATCGCATAGAATCCAATATGCCTAATGCCTATCGCGTATGTCCCACAATTGCCCAAGTCCTCTAACCTAGGCGCTCTGATACCAACTGTGACGACCCCACTTCTCCCAAGGGCGAACCCAAGGGTATCGGCGGGCCGCCTGCCTAGCTCGCGCCAGGACTCGAAACATAAAACAATGAAAGCCAGAAAATCCAAAAGAGTACTATTTACAATCCCAAAAGAGTTATAATTACATTCTCCAAAAGTACCTGCTCTTACTATTACATCCGTATACTTACAACCAAAACCAAAAGGGAGACCCTAAGAAGGGTCCTAATACAAACCACCAGAATAAAAACAAACATCCTAAAAGTTCAACTATTACAAGCCAATCTACTAAACTAGTGTATGAGCCCCAAACGTACCCGCGTCGGCCCCTGCTAAGGAAAACAAACGGAATGGGGTAAGCTAAAAGCTTAGTAAGTAAACAGGGGCAAAAGCGTAAATTTCACGTAGCAACATTTACACAGTAAGAGTAAAGCAAAAGCAGAAAAGTAACATCACATAAAAAGGATACGGGTGGCTCCAAAGCCAATTCATTTGCCATGCTTGACCTCCTGTCGACACTCCGTCGACCATAACTAAGGTCCGTAGAACTTCACTTGTACACCCACCGACACCTTATCACCCTCACTGGCCAGTCACCTCACAAACTTGCCCAGGCGAACGAAATCACAAACTTGAGCTTTAATCATAAGCTCGGGTCACAAACTTGGTGACCTCAAACCAAGTTGGACTGACTTCGACCAAGCCCTAACCGGCTCGAATAGTCCATCTAGGTATTGAGTTCAACCTCAAACTCACAAAATTCACAAAATTATTCAAAAGTCACCCCGAGCCACAAGCTCAAGGGTTTTAGTTCCAAAATTTCTCATATACA